>NW_026992495.1:0-66289 GCF_028769735.1 Zonotrichia leucophrys gambelii | reverse complement strand
CCTTGCCCTATCCCGCTTCCATTCAAACCTTTTTACAGACCTTCACAGTAGTTTTCTCAGTTTTCCTCCTATACACACAGCTCCAGGTGGCAGGTATCAGATGTGATTCTCACACACAAGCTCTAAGACCTTAGGTTTCTGAATCCGCTTGACCAGAAACCTTTAATTTACACTCGGGGCGTGTACCCTGACACTTATTGGAACAGCAAAACAGCAATACCAGTGTTTCTCATAAACACCGCACTGCAATAATACCTGCACATCCAGCTCTTGCCCACAGGCCATTCCCGTGTTCCCTGGGGAGACAGGGCAGCCAGAGCTGTCCCTGTGCCCAGGGCGCAGCCACTGTCACCTCACACAGCCTGCTAGCCTCTTGATGTACCAAAGGCTCCCCAAAATTGCCCGCAAAGGCTGGCTATTCTGTTTATTACAGAGAACTTTAAATCCTTTCAGCGGATTGTTTCCAGTAAAGACTTACTGCAGTACCAACCGAAGTCTCATAAATCTCATAAGTCTCATTAACTAATTCATCTCATTCATCCCTTCTATATAAACTCTGTTTTACAAAATATCAGTCTTTTCTAGTTCTCTTCTTGCACAATCTAATTAAGCACTGTGTCTACTTACACTTGTTTTGCTGCTTTGCAAAAGGGCTGTGCTCGTCACAGCCAAAACTCTGACATACCTGCAGACACAGACACACGCACTGCCCCCCCCCCGCCTTATCCAAAATTCACTAGAGCCAAGGCTTGAATTGCTGTGAGGGGGAGAATTCTTGGAATTCCTTTAACTCACTTTATCGAAGTTAAACATAAATCACCGTACTATAGCTCTCCTATGTAAAATGCTACTCTTGTTGCAACAAAATCTTAAAATCTCCACAAACACCACTATACAGTCTGAGAATCAAATTACCACAATGCAGCGGAAGAAAATCACCACACAAAATCACTGGGGAAGGGCATATTTCTCAAAGTGCTCACTTTTCTCAACACAACACAGCACACCATAATTCGGCATTTACTCAAATCAATTTTTCCTGGACACAATCAAAATAACAGCACACAGTCTAGAGATCAAGTCCAAACATCCAAGGCAAAGGAACTCTCTGAGCTCATACTCACGGTTAAAATGTACCAAATCTACACAAATCACTACATTCAAACACGATAAATACCATCACTGACATTCCTCCACTCGCTTCCCGCAGGGCACTTCTCTCCCTGCCCCCGCAGCTTGCTGCAGCCGGCGCCTCTGGCCTCACTTGGCTGCTTCAAACACAGGGAGTACTGACCCATCCCCGCACTATAGGGCACTGTAGATTTACTCTCTTTTATACACCATACACATATCACCTGCACGATCACAAACACAGTGCACTGGCCACACACATTAACCATACAGCAACACAGTGTCCGGACACCACTCACACACGCACAAACAGAAGAAACATACGCGAATTCAGCTCTGCCCTATCAGAATCTGAATTCTAATACACGCATACACGGGTTCACCCGGCTTACCCCCGGAGCCGCTGGCAGTCCTGCTCTATCAGGACGACGAGGCGACGAACCCCGTCTCTAATACAGCCGCTCTATCAGCTGCAGCTAGCTTACCCCGGAGCCGCTGGCAGTCCTGCTCTATCAGGACGATGGAACGAACCCCGTCTCTAATACAGCCACTCTATCGGCTGATCCCAGACGTCTCTGGGTCGTTAATTCCCTTGTTATTTCCTTGTTCTTCCCCCCTGGGGCCCCATACATACCGTATTCTCCTCCGCAGGCCAGCGGGTCGTTGTCTGTCCTCGCAGGTGGCAAGTTGAGACAAGCGGAGCCCCACCAGGAAAAAATCCTGGGGCGCGCCTTGGAGGTCCGTCTATCCCCCCTGCCCCGCGGGGACAGAGAACTCCTGCCTTGGCTCGCCAAAATGTTTTGCGGAGAAAAGAAGAAACTTTACAACTTGTAAAAGTTGTAAAGCCCGGTATGCTTTATTACGACGCGTGCCGGACGCAAGACTCCCCAAAAGGGCATGCGTGCCCCTGGAGACTCCGAGTCCCCTTTTTATCCCCCCTTCCAAATGCATATGCATACAGTTTCAAATTAAGTTCATACATATTCATTCCACATGACATTTAGCACTAATTCTTCTTTATCGAAGGAATTCCTAAGTCGGGGGCAGATTGACCTCGTGGTTTTTCTGTTTTTCTTTCTCTGTCTCCTTGCTGTCTCTGGAACGCGGCCTCTCCTTCAGCTTTAGCTCCACAGACCCTTCACCTCTCCCAGACACTTTACCTAGTTCAGGATGGATATTCTGTCTCATCTCTACCTCACGTTTCCTGTTCAATAAAATCCACAATGGATTTGGTCTTGTTAAAACATTAATTGGGGCAGAGGCATCTCTGTAACAATTTTCTTAACCAGACTGCAAAATTATTTTGGCACAGTGAGTTCAGGGTTTCTTTGACCCCAAGTGCCTTTGACAACAGCATGGTTCCCTCCACTGAGGAGGTTGTGGTTCTGTCTGGAAGAACTCTTGGAAATTTGGACGCAGCTTCCTCTGAGTGACCTATGAGAGAACTGATGAGAAAAATGGCCATTGTGGTTCTGGAGTGTAAAGAAAATAATTTGCTGTCTTTCCTTATAAATTTGTTAAAATCACAGGAGGAAATGGAACAAATGTTACCAGTGAGACTGACAAGGTTCATTCACCCCACGATGAGGAATACAAGGCTGCTGAAAGTCCCAGAAGAAGCCCAGCTCAAGCAGCTAAACTCCCGAATAACTCCAAAATTCCAAGTCTCAAGGGCTTTTTCTAATGTGAGAATCATTATTCTGTTCATCCCTGTCACCTTTGTGACAGCTACTAAGAGCTTCCATTTCCTTTTAATAATGTATGTATTGGGCTGAATTTGCACTTTTCTTTTATTGAAAGCTGCCAGCAGCTGAGCTGGAGCTGTGCAGGAACCAATGAAACTTGGAATTGACACGGAATTGCTTCTATTTTCACCTGGTGCTACGGCGGCCGTGGGGCAGAGGGGTGGGAAAGGGGGGTCTGGGGTGGGAGCAGAGGAAATGCCGGGGCCGGGTGCTGAGCACAGGGCTGAGCACACAGAGATGGTTTTTTTCTTGCTGAGCTCGCACTGAGCCAAGGCCTGTCCTGCCCCTTGTTTGGCCACGCTGGGGAGGGGCTGAGGGTGTGGGGGAGGTTAGGAGGGGACACAGCCAGGACAGGGGACCCCAGCTGACCCCAGGGCTACCCCAGACCATAGGACATCATCATCTGTGCATAATTAGGGGGCGAACAAGGAGGAAGGGGGGGCATTTGGAGTGAGGAATTTTGTCTTTCCAGGTAACACTTAGGCAGGATGGGGCCCTATTTCACTAGCACCAAACACACAGACACTAACTTAACTTAAGACACAGGCTAATTAGGATAATGCAAATTTGCAAAAATTTTCAAAAGTATTAGATAGGCAAAGCAAATTATCATTAGTAAATAATTCCAAAAGGGAAGATATTGAAATTATTATCACACAACTCTCCATTTCTGGCTGCAGGCTCTGGAGATTCTATCTCTGCCTTCAGTCAGGGTTGCATTCCCTAACATGCCTTGGTACCAAATCTTGCTTTCCAAGGCTGGACCGGTGTCTCAGGTTTAGCTGGCTGTGTATTCAATTACCATCTGTTAAAGGTGGGGCAATTATCATCTGTTAATTAAGCAGTTTACTTTATCTCTTCCTCAAGGAATCCTCCCTCCAGGGAGATATCTTCTGTTAATGGGCTATTGAGTGTCACTGACAAAAATGACATCTTCCCATTGTGAGAAGCTCCTCCCACAGGAAGGAGCCAAGCATTCCTACCTGGATATAATCTGAGAATGTGAACAACAGAGTCAGCCTTCTCCCACAGGATACCCAGAAGAGCAGCGTTCAGCTCCACTGGATCCCAGAGGAAGACCAGGCTGATTGACACCACCAGTGGATGTTCAGAGGAAAACTCCACCCTTCTACAGGATCACTGCTCCAACAAAACCACCTCTGTCACTCCAGGAGCACTGCAGCCACAATTAAACAGGAGTGCCACCAACACTCTGACCCACAGAGTGTCAGGTTGTATTCTGATTCTGTGAGTACTTTTTTAGTACTATTAAATTTGTATTTTTAATTTTCCTACTGAAGAACTGTTATTCGTATTCCCATAAATTTTGCTTGACAGCCCCTTATTTTGAAAATTAAATTCCAAGGAAAGGGATTTACATTTTCCATTTCAAGGGAGTCTCCTGCCTTCCTTAGCAAAAACCTTAGTTCAAACTGACACAATGCCCTGGAATACCCAGGCAGGTGAGGAGGAAGTCAGTGCCCCTTCCCCTCCTGTCACCTGCTCCATCTCCCAGCCCAGCATGGCCCTCGGCTGCAGGACAAACCTGGTGCCAACACCGTCCTGCCGAGGATGCACTGGGGGGATCTCCATCCCCTCCGCTGTGGCACAGATGCAAATATCATCCTCTCCTTGTCCTTTCTCTGCCATTCAAGGAGCTGAGGATGGACACCAGGGAGGAAAAATCCCCACGGCAGAGTCTTGTGGAAGAGGCTGTTTTGAGAGGCTCGATGGCACAGGAATCGAATGGGGAGGAAAATCCCCAGAGATCCTGCAGGAGGAGGGGCTCCAAACCCAGCCCAGTGTGCTCTGAGGAGGAAAGACCCACCCTGTGCCAGGAAGGTGGACAGAGCTTCAGCCAGAGCTCAGAGCTGATGGCCAGGCAGCAGCTTCATGATGGGGAGAAGCCCCACAAATTCTGGGAGTGTGGGAAGAGCTTCAGGCAGAGCAGCACCCTGATCAGCCACCAGATGATCCACACGGGGGAATGGGCCTACGAGTGTGGGGAGTGTGGGAAGGGCTGCAGCTGCAGATCCACCCTTGTGACCCACCAACACATCCACACAGGGGAGAGGCCCTACGAGTGTCCCGAGTGCCAGAAGAGGTTTCAGATCAGCTCCGATCTCC
The DNA here is from genome assembly GCF_028769735.1 of Zonotrichia leucophrys gambelii. NCBI lineage: Eukaryota > Metazoa > Chordata > Aves > Passeriformes > Passerellidae > Zonotrichia > Zonotrichia leucophrys. Next base: position 61,286 of record NW_026992495.1, on the reverse strand, counting down.
TCAGGCACCACCGGATTCACACCGAGGGGAGACCATTCTGCTGCCCTGAGTGTGGGAAGGGCCTCAAGTGCAACTCCAAACTCATCAGGCACAAGCACATCCACACTTGGGAGAGGCCCTACAAGTGTCCCCTGTGTGGGAAGAGGTTTCAGACCAGCTCAAATTTCCTCCTGCATGAGCAGATTAACACTGGCAAGAGGCACTTTCTGCTGCCCTGACTGTGGAAAGGGCTTCAAGCACAACTCCACCCTCATCACCCACTGGTGCATCCACACTGGGGAGAGGCCCTTCGAGTGTCCCCAGTGTGGGAAGAGTTTCACCCAGAGCTCTGACTTGACCACACACCAACAGAGGCACCAGTAAGGGAAGCCCTGCGAGTGCATTGACTGCAGAAGGGCTTCATGCCCAGTTCCAGCTTTATCCCCCATTGGAGGACCCATATTGGAAAGAGCCCTGAGGATCCATTTTACCTGTGATCTATGCTGGGAAGACAACTTTCCCGTGTCCTTCCCCTCCCAGTGACAAGATGCGGGATTGAAGAACATGAGGGTCTGGACACGGCCCTGTCATTACATTCACTTCCACCTCAGAACATTGCCAGGGCAGGAAAGGGACCTTCTCTCTTCCTGAGGAGAAGGGTGTCCTTTCCTTTTTCCTTTCCTTTCCTTTCCTTTCCTTTCCTTTCCTTTCCTTTCCTTTCCTTTCCTTTCCTTTCCTTTCCTTTCCTTTCCTTTCCTTTCCTTTCCTTTCCTTTCCTTTCCTTTCCTTTCCTTTCCTTTCCTTTTCCTTTCCTTTCCTTTCCTTTCCTTTTTCCTTTCCTTTCCTTTCCTTTCCTTTCCTTTCCTTTCCTTTCCTTTCCTTTCCTTTCCTTTCCTTTCCTTTCCTTTCCTTTCCTTTCCTTTCCTTTCCTTTCCTTTCCTTTCCTTTCCTTTCCTTTCCTTTCTTCCCCTTCCCCTTCCCCTTCCCCTTCCCCTTCCCCTTCCCCTTCCCCTTCCCCTTCCCCTTCCCCTTCCCCTTCCCCTTCCCCTTCCCCTTCCCCTTCCCCTTCCCCTTCCCCTTCCCCTTCCCCTTCCCCTTCCCCTTCCCCTTCCCCTTCCCCTTCCCCTTCCCCTTCCCCTTCCCCTTCCCCTTCCCCTTCCCCTTCCCCTTCCCCTTCCCCTTCCCCTTCCCCTTCCCCTTCCAGAAGGAAATACATAGCCAGGCAGATCCAGTCAGTTGTGCTTCAAGCACAACTTCACCCTCACCACCCACCAGCGCATCCACACTTGGGAGAGGCTGTAAGAGTGTTCTCAGTGTGGGACAAGCTTCACACAGAGCTCTATCTTAACCAGACACCAACGGAGGCACCTGTAAGGGAAGCTCTGCCAATGCCCCAATGCAGGAGGATTTTTGTGCACTGCCCCAACTTCATCCATCATTGGAGGATCCATGTTGTGAAGAGCCCTGGTGATCCATTTTCCCTATGATCTATGTGGGGAAGACATCTGTCCCTTGTCCTGCCTCTCCCAGTTACATGATGTGGCATTGAAAAACATGAGGGTCTGGCAATGACCCTGTCATTGCATTCACTCCCACCTCAGGTCATTGGCAGGGACAGGAAAGGGACACTCTCTATCCCTGAGGAGAAGGGTGTCCTTTCCAGACAGGAGGAAATACATAGCCAGGCAGATCCAGTCAGTTGTGTTTTAGTTTTCCCTGTGAACAGTTTTATTTATCCCTTCTGTTAAAAATATTGTTTCTGGTCCATTTGTTCCTTATCTCGTTGCTGTTCCAAATAAATTTTTCTTATCCCAGCCCGGGATCTTTGCCTTTTGCTCTTTCCACGGGAGGCAGGAGAGCAGCAAGGGCAACGCGCTTTTAGCAGGAGCAGGAAATTGGGTAATCCCATTCCTGAAGCCCGGCCCATGGAAACCGAGCATCCCAGCTGGTGCCAGCCCTGGTGGCCATGGCAACAGCCTTGGGAGCGGGTCCCTGGCTGGGGCTGTGGGAACCTCTTCCCTCTGGTGCCCAGGGACAGGAGTGGAGGGAACGGCTGCAGCTGAGTCGGGGCAGGCTCAGGTTGGATGTCAGGAAAAGGTTTTTGCCCAGAGGCTGCTGGGGCCCTGCCCAGGCTCCCCAGGGAAGGGTCCCAGCTCCAGGGCTCTCTGAGCTCCAGCAGTGTTTGGACAGCGCTGCCAGGCCCAGGCTGGCATTGTTGGGGTGTCCTGTGCAGGGCCAGCAGTTGGACTGGAGGATCGTGATGGGTCCCTCCCAGCTCAGCCAGTTCTGTGGTTCTGGGATCCCATGAGCCTGGGGATGGGGCTGCCAATGGTTGCCATGGCAACAGGCTGTGGCTGCAGGCCTGAACTGGTGTCCATGGCAACCATCCCTGGCATGGGGTCTCCATGGAGCTGCCATGGAAACTGACCATAGCAACAGGGGGCTGGTAATGGTTGCCATGGATACTGACCATAGCAACAGGGTCCTGGTGATGTTTGGATTAGATTTGTCACAGACACTCAGAGAGGTTCCTTGGGATCTTTCCAGGAGTCTCCAGGCTGTTCCAGAGCTGGAATGTCACAGGCACAGACAGGGGCTCCATGGACACCTCGCACGGCTTTCTGGGGATGGTAAAGAGCCCTGTGGTCAGAGGCAGTCACAGCCATTCCATGGTGACATCCCAGGAGTCCCCAGGCTGCCAAAGAGCCGGGATGTCTCAGACACTCACAGGGGATCCTGTCATGGGCACAAAGGGAGTTTCAGGCAAAAGCTTGATTTCTTTATTGGAGAAACTCCTCCTGATACATGAGGTGCAGATATTACATGAAACAGCCACCATGGATCCTCAAACTCGCGCAGGGCCCCTAGACTTCTAAAATTCCTTCTAAGAGAGGAGACTGGGAATGGCTGTATCCAATCCAAGCCCCAGTCTTTGTCAAAGGTGTAAAAGATTGGACATTGGAATTGAACTTAAACGCTATTTGTCCCACAGGATTAATCATAGAATACCCGATAAATTTCTATAAATACAGCTCTGTTTTTTTCTGATCATGATTAGACAGAATGGTTCATTTACACCACAGAGTAAATGAAAAAAAATGAGTTATTGCTGCAGTCTTAGGTGTTCTGGATACAATCTTCCCCGAGTGTCTTGTGCCAATGGGTAGGAACCATGAGAGCACCAGCACATAGACACAGACACAGACATACAGACACACAGATACACACACACACACACACACACACACAGAGAAACGCTGAAAGTGTCCAGAGGCCAAAGAGAAAGGATTGTCCAGGGTATAAATGGAGGGAAAGAGGGTGCAATGGAGAGCACCAGGGATCCAATGCTCTGAGGGCTCAGGGGTGGTACACAGGGAAGGGACCAGTAGGGAATGCCAGGGTAGATGGACAGGGTTACACACCAATGGGAAGGGAGAACTCACCAGAACATGAACATATAAGTGTAAAAGGGGTAGAGAAGGCCAATGGAGAGGACAGAACTGGGACAAATTAACATAGTGCTGCAGAACACCATGGGGAAGCCTTTTTTCTCACCTTGAGCTGCGAGGAGTGCCCAGAGCCTGTGGTGTGACTTTCCAGGGCATTGCTACTGCCTTTTCCCTGGTAGGCTCACAGGTTTGCACAGTTGTGCAGTGTCACAATGATCTCCTTGGTTCTGCAGCCCTGCTGTGGCTGCTGCATAACAATGGACCTGTGGTACCTCGAGGCTCCATAGTGTCACCATGGTCCCTTTGGTTCCACAAAGACCTGCTGGGACATGATGGACCCTTGGTTCCATGAGGTGCCTGGCTTCCCACAGCCCCTCACAGACCCCTATGGCCTCTCAGAGTTCCCCATGGCCCATCATGGCCTCTCAAGGCCCTTAATGGCACCTCATGACTGATGGCCCCTCACAGCCCATCACGGCCCCTCACAGCCCGTCATGGTCCCTCACGGCCCCAGGCGCAGGGCTCCTCCAAAAGGAGAAGGGGTCAAGTCCTGCTTGTTCTCCTTTCATTTCAGTCCCTTCACAGCTGCGAGTGCAGAAAGGCTGAAATGGAGCCTTTCCCCAACGTTTCCCTCAGGGTTAATTGCGGGCTGAAGCTCTGTGCTGGCGCTGGCCCGAGTGCCACCATCCCTGCAGCCGCCAGGCCTTTGCTGTCCCCCCGTGTCCGTTCCCTGTCCCCGAGTCCCGCCCGGCTCTGGCAGCAGCAGCAGCCGCAGCGCAGGGGGCGCCGGCCCGGCCCAGCCGGGGCTCCCGGCCAGGAGCAGCAGCAGCGCCGGCCCCTTCCCGCCTGCTCCTGCCTCGGCTCCCAAGGGCTTTTTCCAGCTCAATTCTGGAGCAGAGCAACCAGCACCCACACACAGCCCTGACTGCTCAGGGCCTGCCTGTGCTGCCCTGAGCCAGCCCTCAGAGGAAGAAAGGATCGGGTTCCAGCGCTGTTTCCAGCTCTGTTTGACTCACCCTGAGGTGACAGCAGGAGGCTGCTGGGGCCTTTGCCTTGGGAATTGCAGATCATGGCTGCTCTTGGCCCTCTTCTGCTTGCCACCTGAATTTTATCCATAAAAATGCAAGTGCTTCTTTCAGTTGGTGCTACCCACGGTGCTTTCATGACAGTGAAGTCAGTATTTTTGTCACAGGCATAAAGATCAGCAGACACTGGAATGCTCAACAGCCCCTGAACACTAAGATGAGGGGAATTAAAGCCACACAGGACACATTTGCAGCCCTCAAACACAGCCCTGTTGCTGGCGTTGTTGAAATAGAATAAGCTGACAGAGGCTGTCACAGAATTTGCCTCCGTAATGTGGAATTAAATCAAAAAATCCAGCAGGAGAAACAGAAACCAGAACTTCTCAACTCGCTTCATTGCTCCTTCCCAGCAGCAGGAAACACAGATGCCCAGAGGTGTTTTGCACTGCTGCTGCCCCCAGTTTGAGCCCAGGCTCTGCCCAGTCCCAGTGGGAACCTGAGCCCAGCCCAGGGAGCTCAGCGCTCGCGGGGCCAGGCCCAGAGCCCCGGGCACGGCCGCCCATTGTGGGGCAGCGGCGCAGACGGAATGTCCTGCGGCCCAAACCTCCTGCTCCTGCCACACAGCGCCAGCCTTCTCCCCCTCCTCCTCCTCTCCCAGCACAGTACCAATTCCAGCTCGGCGGAGGCATCCCCAGACAGCGCTCCAGCTCCTGTTCCAGTTGAATGTCCCTGCAGAGAAACAGGGCATCTTTCAGCCACTTCCACAAGCTCAGGCTTCTCACTTCATAGGGAATCTGGGATGCAAATGGCCTTGTTAAGAAAGCCAAAAGCCAAGGGAATGGATTATAGATTACTGAAAAAAAGTCACCCATCTTCCAGGCAAGGTTTACCAAGGCATTTCCTGCATTTCTTCTTTTCAGATTCTTTCAGTTGGCTGCTCTGGGAAGTCCAGCTTGTACTGGTGCTTATCATGAACTGATTGTGCTCTTGATTTACGCACCAAGACACCAAATGTGGAATCATCTATATGGAACTGTTATGAATGATCAATCGAAAGCCAAATTATAAAAAATCTGAAAAGATTTCTTTATCTTTTTCCGCTACTAAAATATGGTCTTCAAAACCACCACAGCCAAAGAGACAGTGTCGAGCCCAGGGTTGGTGCTGGGTGAACCTGGATCCCACCTCTTTTGCATCGGACCCTCCACCATTCACAAGAGCTGCTTCTTGTAGGGATGCTTTATACAGTTTATTATGCCTGAGCAAAGAAGTCCCAGTTTCTTTTGTAACTCTGCATATTCATAGTTGGTTCTTTCACTGGGCAGAGCTGGACATTCGCCGTTTCCTTGTTGATAGCCAGCACTGATCTGATAGCCAGCACTGATCGGATTCAGGGAAGTCACGTATTCACACATATCTTTCTGGTGACTTTGGCTATCTTGATCGATGTTATCAACAGGGCAATGATCACTCTTAGGCTCTTCCGATGACATGACCATGTCTCAGGATAATGGTGATCATCTCACTGGGTGTGATCGTTATCTGGCCACCTTCAGGAATTTTGGAATTTGAATAGACGCCTGCCTCTCAGGCTGCTTGTGGTCAGAGACTTGTTTGGATTTTGCAATCTTAATGAAATACATGCTTTTATAGCACGAAGTATTTCCCAACATACATTGCAACATCACTACAATCTAACAGAAGAAGGCAATCATACAGATCAGTGTATGGTCAAATTGCCCCCTAATTCTCATAAAGTCCATCTACTCTGCACACCCTTACTTTGTATTTTTGTTTCTCAGTCATCACAGAACTGAGAGCTGCAAGAAAAAGAGAAAGAAATATGAACAGGTATCCCTTCGGTAAGGGAAATACTGGACTGTCAGGAACTAAAAATAGTTGATAGCATCTGTATCAGGCAATTTTTTTTACCCTCTACCAGTGTCCATTTCAGGCATCCTGTTAGCATGACCTAGGATTTTGCAGCTAAATGCAATGGGCTGCAATTTGAGAGGCCTACAAGAAAAAAAACTTATCAGACTTCCCCTCCCCGAGTGAAAGGTGCAAATTACAAAATGAAAGGGCCTACAGAAATTTAAAATTTTCTAATTTTAGAAAAATATAGTATTAGCATCAGATTCCAAGTGCATAGAGATATAGGAGCAGCAAAGAAATGCTCCCAGAAATGTTTTCTAGCCTGAAGAGACAAGCTAGCCATAGGAAGAGGAGAGAGCCACTTTTAAAATGTGTGAATTACTGAATGCAAGAGCCATTGGCCCTTTCGGCTTCTGTTTTTAACAAAATGTAAGCTATTAACTTGTGTTTATGAAGACTTTAGTTGGACTTCAATGTTTTTGAGACAGCTTCTGAGCAAAATACAAAGAAACTACATTACATATTAGTAAATGCAGCATCTAGAATAACAACTAAATAGTTCTATCTCATAGTTAAATGTTCAGTTCTTCATAAATTGTGATTAAGACCATGAAATGCAGTCCCTAATCCAGTTAAATCCAACCTACACCTCAGATTTGCTTGTGTAACTAATATTTTCCACTCCACTCCCTATCCCTTCTCTCACCACAGTCCTCAAGCCCTCAGCCAGGCACAAGCCAACTTCTCACCTCAACTGCTGTTAGCAATCACCAAGCACCTGTTGGTAATTACCTGAGCCCCTGTCCCACCCACAGGTCCCTGGCTGCTGGGAGAACAGGTCTGAAGTACAGACCTGAACACCACCATCCCCCACCAAAAAAAAAAAAAAAAAAATTAAAACTTTTCTAAATAATTTGAGACTAGTAAAAGATCAGGACATGGAGGGACTTGTTTATCCCCTTTAGGCCAATCAAGAAAAGGTTTATAGCCTTCTCTGGAAAGGGAAGACTGGGGGGTTTTTGTTGAAGCAGAAGCATGTTGCACAGAAAGACTACTGTTTACTCGTCTTTCTGTTGCACAGAAATCTTGGATGCTTTAGTGCGTACATCTGTAATTCTGACATTTTCTGAAATTAAAGTGAGAGGAGTAATGGGCTAAATTCAGGTACCTAAAGTTACATTGTCAACATTTGCAGACGTAAATCAAATACACAAGGAAAACTTTTATATGGGAAGAATGCCAGAGCAAATTAAAATATGTATTGATAAGAATAATCAACACAGTAGAAATGCAGAGCATCTGCACCATAGGAGAGAGTCTATAAAATCACACTCTGCATCAAGAGAACATAATTGGTATTTCTTCACAGGCTTCTCCCTTTGCATGCCCCTCTGCAAAGTGCAAGGGGCCTCAAGGACTGAAGGAAACACAGGGAGTCAAATGGAGACACTTGCACCGGTCTCACTGGGGGCTCCTGGGGAAGCAGTTTCCTTGGGAATCCAGCCCCTCTCTGCCAAGGGCCCTTCCCCAGATGTGTACATTTCCTGGGGAAAACCAACACACCCTTAAGTGCATGGTGCGGAGGTTCAGGGACATCAAAACATAACCAATATGATCCAGTGAAGCTAAATTTATTATTCCTACAAAGACTCTATTTATAATAAATCTCTACTGTCCACGTGTCTCTAGCTAATACATGATTGGTTAATCCTAGCTGTTCACACGTCTAAAATAGAATGCTGATTGGATCACCTAATTTTTTACGCATCTTGCTGGGGTTGTCTGGCCTACCCATGACTCACTTTCCCAAGCTTATTGACAAACTTTCTGAGTCCTGATGACTCTTCTTCTTGTGTCTTTTTCAAGGATATACCGAGCCCAATTCTGAATATGTCCATAATTCATTCTTTGTGAAGGTGTCCATTGTCCATTATTACAAGCAGGCTGGATTGTGCATCGGCTGAATATGGCCACTCTCATGCAAAAACTCCTCCATTCTGTCTCTGAGCCAGCATTTGAGCTGGTTAAACAAAATCCTCCCTCTCATGCTGTAAAGAATGTGGAATTAGGGTTGGAATGTGACCCTGAAATAGAAGCAGCTCAGAAACTACAGTAGAAAAAATTTAGTCCAGAAGCTATTGTAGAAGGGACTTTTCTCTCCAATGATGTAGAAGCTTTTCGTGTAGTAACTAATGCTGCAAGTAGAGTTTGAAAACCTTTTGATTGGAAGATTTTAGAAAAATTGAGAGCTGCAATTTCACAATTTGGTTGAAAATCCCAGCTTGCACAGTCACTTCTGCAGTATATTTTTCCATCTAACACATTAATTCCAGCTGATGTGCATATCGTAATAAGACTTAGAATGCCACCCTATAAGCAGGTGATGTTTCATAAAAGCTGGGAGGAAAAGTGTTCTTCTTCTTCTTCTGGGAGGAAAAGCTTCTTCTTCAAGAAGCTGCAAGACCTAGAGTGCAGGGTGATCCTCTGTATGGTTTAACAGCACAACAGTTACTTGGCAAGGGGCCCTGGGCTACTGCCACTGCCCAGGCTGGGAGCATTGATCAAGTCTTACAGATGAGCCAACAACTAGCATATAATGCTGTCCTTGCACTTACAGATAAGTTACACTCTATGTCTTTTACACAGCTTTGTCAAAGAAAGAATGAAGGCTTTGATAAATTTGTAGACAAATTGCATGAAGCTATCTATAATCATTCTGATTTAAATTCAGACACAAAGATACAATTGGATGGACTTTGGGATCATTACTGCATTCCAAATGGCTTTCCCTTCAGTCACAAGAGGCTTCCATCTCTTCCAAAAATTGCCTGCTGAAACTCTTCTGCTCCCTTCCAAATCAGTTCACTACTCCAGCATAACCCTTGAAGCACGGACAGACGAATCTTCAACTAATTATAGTTGAAAAGAAGGGTATTTATTGCACCGCTGGACACATGTTAACTAGTTTCTAAAGGAGTTGCAGACTCCTGCTCTTTATTTCTACAGAAAAGGTTTTACATTAGGTTTCTAAGGACCCATAATACATAATTATAACGTGCCTGCTTCGCATTTTTATCGGCTGAATATCTATAACAGCTGCGCAATTGTATTCCCTTAACTGGGTTGGTGGGATTTTGAAATGAGGGAGTGGTTGTATGGGAGGAAGAAAGCCGTCTTCCTCATGGTGAACTCTTCTCTCATGGCCAGTTGGCAAGACCTTTTGACCTGCTCATGGTCCAAGCCTCTCCTAACTGTTCAATTATTCTTAAGGCAAGGTACTCCTATGGTCTCTGCTTCTTCACAATTGCTTCCTCTATTCCTGTCACTCCTAGCTTTATGTTCCTAATATATTTGGTACTCTTTACCTAAGGTATGTGATTTCTGCTAGCTGTACTACTAACTTAGCTTCTTCCCTTATTTTAAAATCTTAACTAAAATATGCAATCTTCTACTATCCCAGTTGTATTCCCAGATGGCCCCTCGACCCATCTGCAATTTTCAATTATCCTAATTACATTTTCAGCTAACCCTTTGACTCACCTCAGGCACATCCCCGACTGCCTCTCTCCCAGCAGCTCAGAGCTGCATTGCACAGCGCTTGCTGTGCGCCACAGAGCACAAAGCAGGCTGGCCTGGTGGGCCTGAATATTTCTGCCAAACACTCTGCATCTCACACCTTTGCTCTGGCTCAGTGCAGAACTGCAGGATTGCAGGCGCTTCCTCCCAGAGCTGCGTGAGGCGCTGGCTCCTGCAGATGTGCCCTGCCAAGCTGTCCCTGCCTCACACTGGCCTCGCTTCCCTGGCACAAGTGCCGGGCCTGAAGGAGCTGCCCTGTGCTCCAGCCTGCCGAGCAGCCCGGCTCCCTGCCCCGTGCCCAGAGTGCTGCACACACTGCTGGCCTTTGCCAGGAGTTGCAGGGCAGCCGGCAGAAGAGGAGGAATCCTCAGCCAGCCCAGCTGCCCACGGCTGCCCTTGGCCTTTCTCTGCTCCTGGGCACACTGCAGATGGCCAATACCTCCAGGCCGGGCTGTGCCCAGCACGGCTGCGCTTCCCCTCGGCAGCAGCCAGCTGCCACCTGGGTCTGAGAGCGGAGGAATCGCCCGCTCCCAGCAAGAGGCACCCAGGGCCCAGGTGCTGCCTCTTGCAGCTCCAAGAGCCTCCTTCCAGCCTGCCTCTGCCGGGGCTCAGGCTGCTCCAGCCTCTGCCGGGGCTCTGCTGGGGCTCCACCCCGGCCAAGGCCGGGCCCGCTCTCACCTCACAGGCGCTGACAGCTCTGCACCACAGGAGACCTTCCCGAGCACCCTCTCTGACCTTTCTGCTTTATCACTTGAGTAAGGCTCTCCTCCAGCCAAAGAGATTATTGCATTTAGGGATACAAATCTAAGTGGCAGGAACCCCAATGCTCTCCAGTCACAGCTGAAGGCCTGCATCTGCACAGGGTGTTTGGGCTGCCTCATTCTTCCTTTGGTTTTGCCTTCAAATGCCATTGCCCTTACTGCCTCAACTAGAAATACTGCAGCTGTGCCATAACCAGCCAGTGGCTCATATTCCAAAGGCAGTGCGGTCTGGAGAGGATGAATGATATGAAGTCCCCTCCTCACTTATGAAACCATACAAAAGAAGCCATATGTGTGACTTAGCACCAATAAAAAACAATTGGTAATTCAGAAGGAAATGTTGAATTTTCTGAAGGGGTCAGAAGGAGGAGAATCTTCCAAGTGAGTTGATGTTTCAGAAACTTTATTAATTACAACTCTAATCTATAATTCTATGCTACAAATCTCTTTAGCAACCCTCTCCTACAATCCTACTCTAAATTGGTAACAGAGATAACATCTTGACATGATTGCTATGTTCTCGTCTCCTAGGGTTAGGGTTAGGGTTAGGGTTACGCTTAGGCTTATGCTTAGGCTTAGGTTTAGGTTTGGGTTTAGGCTTAGGCTTAGGCTTAGGCTTAGGTTTAGGTTTGGGTTTAGGCTTAGGCTTAGGCTTAGGCTTAGGCTTAGGTTTAGGCTTAGGCTTAGGCTTAGGATTGGGTTTAGGGTAAGGGTTAGGGATAGGGATAGGGATAGGGTTAGGGTTTGGGTTAGCATTTAAGTTTAGGTTTTAGGTTTAGGGTTTAGGGTTAGGGTTATTCGTCTTCTTCACAGAGTTGATGAGTTGTGCCAGGATGAATGGTGGCTTGGCTGAAGTTACAAATGGATGCTGTCCACCGGAAAAAAAAATACAACAAAGAACAATGAACCATTACTTTCCAAGCTCATTGCTTCAGGGACTCAATCAGGATACATCAAGTTCCTGGAAAGACCCAGAAAGAGGAGCAATGGGACCATCTGCTCCCCAGTCATCCCCAGTGTGCAAGACATTGCCATCACAGGCAAACCTGGCCCAGAATCCCACTCATCTTTTATTGTGATTTCTTCATCATGCTGGGATTTTTGCCCTGCCAATGCTCTAGAAATGGTGCTTTCTGTCCCTGGGTTTTCTTCCTTTCAGGAAACTCCAATGACTCACACAGGCCTTTGAAAGATGGGCACTGTGCTAATTCCCACAGGGACAGAAAGCAGTGTCTGCCTTTCCATGCCCTGCCCCTCGTGTGCTGGTTGGCACCTTCCTTCCCAGCAGGGCCAGCCCAGTGGCACTGGGCCCTGCAGTTCCCTCTCTGCCACACAGCCTGGCAGGAACCCTGGCACAGTTCCCGTCCGCTTGAGCGTGCCAGGCAGCAGATGGGGCTGGGACAAGGCCCTCCCAGCTGTCCCTGTTTGCGTGGCAGAAACCTCTAAGGGTGGGCTGGGGGGCACAAACCAGGGCCCCTCAGAGGCTCACAGTGAGCCCCCCACAGCCCCTCCTGCCCACAGCCAAATCTCTGACCCCTAGGCTGGGACTGGCTTCCTTGGGTTCCTCCACCACCATTTCATGTCTCTGTACCCCGCACTGCTCTACTTCAATTCTTTTGCCTTTAGATAAAACTGAACACTCCACCAAATCACAAAAGAGGGCAACAGAAATAGTCAGAGGACAGAGCACCTCTCCTGTCAGGAAATGCAGAGGGAGCTGGAGTTATTCAGTTTTGTGAAGAACAGGCCCCAGGGAGACTTTATTGCCACTGTCCAAGACTTCAGAGTGGCTTTGAAGAAAGTGGGGGACATCTTTTTTAACAGGGCCAGTTACAATAGGATATGGACAAATATTTTTAAACACAAAGGGCATCTAATCAGAGTAGGTCTAAGGAAGAACTTGTTTACTCGGAGCATGGTGCAACCCTGGCACAGCTTGCCCCAAGAGCTTGTAGGAGCCCCATCCCTGCAACCATTCCAGCTTTGGTGGGAAAGGGCTCCGAGCAACCTGATCTGTTTTAAGATGTCCCTGCTCATTGCAGGACACTTGCACCAGAGGACATTTACAGGGCCCTGCCAGCCCAGCCCAGTCTAGGATTCCTCACCATTTTCATTTGAAGAGCAGCAAGAGTGGAGGTGAGGAGGAAGGGGGCTCATCTGATGCCTTGGACTTGAGTCCAAGGCATCAGATGAGGAGGATGAGCCTCCATCAGATGGGAGGAGGAGCCCATCCCTCAAAGCCTTTTTCACCTGCAGCCCCTTACATTTTACCTGCAGGAGCTCCTTGGCAGACCAGCGCCGCTCCTCGTCTGTCTGCAGGCAGCAGCTCAGGAAGTCACGCAGCAAAGCCGAGAGGAGCTTGGGCTGCCGCAGCTGTGGAGTCCCTACTTTGGCTATCAGGTGTGTAGCCTGGAGAAAAAGGAGACACCAGGCTCCACCTCCTGCTTTCACATCTCTAAGGCTCTCCCAGATCCCTGTGTCTAACCTCTGTTCTTCAGTGGCAGTTTTCTGCCCTGGCAGAGACCCAGAGATGACTTTCCTTTACCAACCAAAAACCCAAACCCCGATGCAGCCACAGCTTTTCCACCATCCTGCAGATCTTGCCTTGGCAGCTGATTTCATTGACTGACCTAGTTAGTAAGAACTACATCACCAAAAGGACGTTTGCTTCTCTGAGGATTCATGCCAGCTTGAGAGGCTTTTTGGAAGAGGGACTTTGCTATACTAACTAATTTCAAGGGTTAGTACATGAATGGCTTCTCTGCAGTGCTTACTGGTCCTTTAAGCGCATGTGCCCTAGAACAAAAACTCATCAAGCTTTTTGTGCTGTTCTTGAAAACAATGGTAATTGGAAGAAAAGAAAGGAAATCCTTCAGTTAATACCCAGGTAGGGAAACAAACATTTACCATCTCCTCTTCAACACAGACACATTAAGATGCCTGCACAAATGTATTGGGATGAACATGCCTGCTTGGGCACACAGGAGCCACCTGCAGCTCTGTCTCTCAGCAGTCTGAAAATTTCAGCTTCCCATTTTTGCAGCAAAAGAAAAATTGTCTAGGTCAGAAGAAGGAGAGGTTCCATCTCTATGGTCACCCTCCAGTCATTTGGCTACTCAAGACAATGCATAAATGGTAGGCCCATCCCAGAAAGTGCCAGGAATCACTGGAAGGTTTTGGCAGGCTCTCCGCATCACCAGACTCTGGCTTGGTGACGTGCAGAATGTTGCTTGGGCTAGGAGAGAAACAGGGTCACTGAGTGTTTCAGCAGCACTGCACAAGAAGCAGAAGAGACTCTGTGCATTACACCCTCATGCCCATGTTTCCCAATGAGAAGAAACTGCACAAAGGGTTAGGTTCCTCTCTAAAGACCATGGTTTTAGAAACTTTGTTGGGTTTGGGTTTCCTTCCTTCATTTCTGGAAAGATAACAACACTTTTAAAATGCTTTTTTCCTGTTATTAAGGCCATCTACACAGAAAAAAGAACTGGAACCACTAACCCAAAGGAAAGTGTTGCCTGAGAACACTTTGTTTGTTTGGAGTTTGTTTGCATGTGGTAAGGCTTGATTTCCCCCACTGATGCAACCGAAAGTACAGCAGATGCTGATGTGTTGCAGGGACATTTGTAGGAGGGGACCTTGGTGGAAGTAGTTCCAGCAGATGGCAATGGGATTTTGTCCAGTGGCACACAGGACATGGGACAGGTGAGAAAGACAGTGGGATCAGTGAGTATTTGCTCCTTACCGTGCCAGAACTTTCACTCAAGTAAGGAGGTTCTTGTTCTATCATTTCAATTCCCACAATTCCAAAAGACCATATGTCCACTTTGGGGCCATATGGTTGACCTGTCACCACTTCAGGCGCCATCCACCAAGGAGTCCCGGTTAGCGAGCAGCGTTTGCTCTGCTCAGGGGTGAGCTGAGTAGCGAGGCCAAAATCAGCTGAGGAGAAAACAAAATAGTGGTTTTATCTGAATTCTGTGCAATTAGGAAAGCAAGCAAAAGAATTCCCCAGTAGAAGTTTGAAAATGTGCTGTTGAATCTCCTGGCATTGGTGACTTTAAAAATCCCCCCATTTTTTACACTGCCTCCAGCAGTGGCTTTTGTTCTTTGGAAACTTTAGACTTGTAACTCCCTCCTTCTGGAAGGGACACACACAGAGCAAGCTCACTCTTGACTGCTTGTGGCTCCTTCTACCTCTGTGCACATTGCAACTGTGCCCTCAGCTCGCAGCAGGGGTCCCCGCACTGCCACCAGCACCATTTCTGGGGAGCTGGCAGTCACTCCAAGCAGCCCCACACCCACAGCCCTGGAACGCTGCACCTGACCAAGAATATACTGACCCAGCTTGACAGAGCCGTCGGTTCTGAGAAGGATGTTGTCACTCTTCACATCTCGATGGATCACATCGTTTGAATGAAGAAAATCCAGTCCTTGCAGGCACTGAGCGAGAAAACAGAAAGAGGGCAAAAATGAGTGATGTGATTTCATCACACAAGAAAGGAAACAGCTCCAAAAGATTCCCTCTCCAGGGGAATGGGGAATAATGGCAGAACAGTAATGGCCACTGAGAGGAAGAGCTTGCTGCTCCAACACCTGCAGAGCAGGACCTTTCTGAGGAAAGGCACGTCAGCTTTTGAAAGAGCAACAGCACCTGCTGTTGTAGGCTGTCCCCTGCCAACCAGCCAGGATGACTCCTGCTGCAGTGCATGTGCTCAGAAGCAAAGAGCATTCTGGCTGCACTCCTATCCTTTTTAGCTGAGAACTGAGAGAAACGAGTCTCTCTCTTTTTTCTTTGATGTTTGTTTCAAATCCTGCCACCAGCACCTTTGCTTTTACAGGCAAGGAATGCAGTGAAGACAGATGCCAGGCAAATATTTAGAGAGGCAAGGTGGAGAACAGCAAATACAAATACAAGAGACAAGAGCAAGAATACAACAGCAGGAGATAAGAGTACTGGCACTGAGTACAGGGAGTGCAGGGGCACTGGCAGGCCTTTCACTTGAGATGCTTTTACTTGCCCATAGAATAGCAGCAACACAGAAACAAAGCTTGGCACAGGAAACCTCTCCTGTTCTGAGCCACTGTTTCCCAGACAATCCTGCCCAAGGCCTTGGAAACACAGCTGGGATTGCTGACCTCCCGACTGATGGCTGCTGTCTCATCTTCAGACAGGCAGGTCTGGCTGATGATATCGGTCAGGACACCTCCATCCATGTACTCTATAACCAGCAAGAGTTCCTCGCCCAGAAGGTAGCTGAAAGAAGGAAACAGGGGGTAGAGATGAACATGCATGGTGATGTTGATTTTTAGCTTCCAGGTTTCTTATTTCCAGATGCCTTTGTGACAAGGACAGAATCAAAGGAAGAGATATTCCCTCTTGTCTGTGCATTGTTTGCAATCTGTGCAGTCTCAAAGAGAAAGACACATCTGTGAAAAAGGAGATGTCTTAGATGGGCAGCAAATGAAAAGTACAGTTTAGAAACAGCCCAGATAAAAAACATTTCAGGCATAGTGTTTCTGGAAATAGGCACCTAGTTTTCCTGGCATGCATAGCAATGGCAAAGAGGGGCAACAATCCAAGTGAAATCCACTTTAGGATGGTTCATCTGCACTTAAGAAACTTTAAAAAATCAATCCCAAATAAATGTGGAGGCAGTGAACTTTGAGGCTATTGAGTTAGGAAGATACAGCTGATCCAGGTATTGAATAATTTTGGAGTAATTATCAAACTAGGTGTGCCAGGGAAGACTCATGCAGACAAGATGCACTCTTCTCATCCATTGGAGATGAGTAGAGAAATATGAATAAATAAAAATTAACAGCTCTACTTTCTGCCACTGACCAAAGTGGGTTTTTAACCTCTCCTGTTTGCAATATGTAAACACACATCCATGGGATAAAGACCATGACCTCTCACCTGTCTAAATAATTCACAACATTGGGACTCCTATACCTCTTCATGATCATTATTTCATTAAAGGTTAGCTCCTTCCTCCTCACTCCTTGAAGATTTATTTTTTTTATTGCCACCTAAAATGACATTGAAAATCATTAACTTGAGAGGTTGGTGGCACGAGACCACAAGACACATGGAGGGAGTGATTTTACAATGACATAGCTGAGCTGTGCCAAACTGCCTTGTGATTTGGCACTGCAGTAATTAGGAATTGACATTCCAACAGCCCATTTCTCTGTTCCCTTGGGAGCCAGTTACAGGACACGTGGGGCCGCTGACATTTTGCCTTGACCATTTGGTAACAGCGGTGTCTCAGTTATCACCCACAAACCTCTGACCACACTCACTGCTGCTTTGTTTGGGACTCAGAAGAAGTAATCCATGCCTTAATACTCTGTGGATACATCTTGGGCTATGGGCAGGGCTTAGGGCTTTCAGGGACGCCTTGCAGGTCTCTCCCTATGTGCAGTTCCAAAGTGCAGCACTGCAGGTGGCTAAGAAACTACCAGTAACTTTCAGATGGATTTGCTGGCAGCCAGAAATGAGAATCCAGGACTCTGAAGCTGTGGCCCCAAAGAGCAGTGAGGTGCTCGAAGGCACCACCTTTGTTTTTGCAATGGAGAGCGAGTGAGCGCGTCCTTCTCTGAAAGGAACCACTGCCCTCCATGCTTTCCTTCCGGCAGCTGAGGAGGACAAAGTCCCAAATGTGTTTTGTGGGCTGGCACCAGTCTGTGCTTCTTGTGCCTTTTCAGCACAGCTCTGCCCAGAGCTCCAGCCACAGCTCACACCAGAGGGGAAAGCCCTCGAGTGCAGCAGAGCCTGCAGGGGCTGTTGACATTTACCTCTCCTCCTGTGGCAGTGTCGAGTGCTCTGTAAACATCTCCAAACGTCCTAGAAACAAAACAGAAGCAGAGAAAGGAGAAGCTGTTTAGATCTTGCAGTGAAAGCCAGCCCACACAGGAGATCTCTGCTGGAAGTGTCAAAACCTGCGGGATGCAGGAGGGCTCTGCCAGAAGGCAGATGATGCATTTTCCTCTCAAGTGCATGGGCACTGGGCCTGTTCCTGAAGCACTGGGGTTCAATTTCTAAAGGGAGTTTAGTCTTTCCTCTTGGGTTTCACTTTCTAAATGGTGTGGTTCCTATCCTGACCACAGAGTATTTCCTTCTTCAAACCAGGGGAAAGA
Organism: Zonotrichia leucophrys gambelii; assembly: GCF_028769735.1. Classification (NCBI taxonomy): domain Eukaryota; kingdom Metazoa; phylum Chordata; class Aves; order Passeriformes; family Passerellidae; genus Zonotrichia; species Zonotrichia leucophrys. The sequence goes on along the minus strand of NW_026992495.1, from coordinate 43,478 downwards.
ATTGCTCCTGGGAACTGTTATCTCACAACTTTGATAAGGCGTAGGTTGCTCTTTCAGGCAAGCAAGTCTCTTCTCTTTTCATTAGTGTGCCAGTATGATTTTGAGACATACAAAAAATGCTAAAGAAATTAACACAGAGCTGTCTCACACTTGGGAGACAAGGAGACCTTCCAGGTCCTGTTCCTTGATGCAGGCAAGACCTCGGTAGCAAGGCATCTCTGACAATGCCTTCTGAGCCTACTCACAAATTCTGAGCAGCATTGAGAGATGGGACAATCTAGCCCCAGTGTGTGAACATCTTTGCAGCTGGCCTGACTTCACGCTGGATAGACATTCCACCCCAAAAACACCTGGCCCATGGTTGTGCAGGAGTAACTGCTGTTGGACTCACCTGCTGCCAAGATATTTCAGGAACGTGTATTTCATCAGGGGATTTGCAGTGGGGTTCACCATTCTCCCTGAGGGAAACAAAATGCAAGATGCTGACTTTAAAGCAGAGATCCCAGCTTCCAGGAGATACAAAAGGCAGCCCCAGCGCCTGGAGCTCTGAGCCCTTTGCGGTCAGCTGGGTAACAACGACCACAACCAGGCAGACAGCTCTGCAGCACAAGTGGCCAGCACAGAGACTGATTTTGTACAGACCTTTGAAGAGTTCTCTTGACAGGAAACAAAGCACAGGGACGTGCAATCCCAGGAGAGGAGGACATCTTCCCCGCCACAGCCACGGGACACCTTGGCTAGCAGCACGATCTCCAGCGGGGCGCTGGTGCCGTCGGGCTGCGGGAGGAGCGTGGTGCCGTCAGTGGGGCCGAGGCCGTGCCGGGGCTCTGGGAGCCCTCAGCCAGCCCGGGATGCTCTGCACGCCCCGCTCACCCCACGCCCGCTCTCCCCGCAGGGCTCCCGGCGGCTCCCACCGTGCCGGGCCCCGGCTCCTCGCCGCCCGGCACGGCCCGGCTGTAGCCGCTGGCCCCGCTCACTCACCAGCTCGCCCCAGTGCCGAATGCGATCCCGCGGCACGCGTTTGATGGCCACCTGCGAGCGAGGGAGAGCAGCGGGCTGAGCTCGCCGCCCGTCCCGCCGCGCCCCGACCTTCTACTCCTCCTCCCTCCTTCTCCTTCCCCTCCTCCCGCGCCCGCCGGCGGCCCCGCCGCTCACCGGGGCGCCGTCCGAGATCCGCGTCGCCGCGAAGACCCTGCCGAAGCCGCCGAGCCCCAACAGCGAACCCAGCCGGTACCGCTCCTGCAGGGCCTCCTGCGCCTTCCCTGCGGGCGGGACGCGGCTGTCAGCGCTCGGCCCGGGGCCAGCAACGGCCCCCGAGCGCCCCTCATCCGCCCCGGGCCGGCCATGCCCAGGCGTTCGCTCCCAGGAACGCGGCACGGGAGGCTCGGGGCCGGAGGCCGCGCTGCCGAGCGGCGGAGCTCGGGCGGGGGAATCCGCAGCGGAGGCGGCGGGAGCGGCCGCGCTGCGTGTGTGCTCCGCGGGCCCCGGGAGGAGCCGGGGCCGGGGTCGGGACTGGAGCCTGCGTCGGGGCCGGGGCCCGGCTCGGGCCAGGCGGATGCAAAGGGCGGCGATGCCGCCCCAGCCCCAGGCACTGATGCCCGCCCGGCAGCGCCACCGCCAGTACGGCCAGAGCCAGGCGGAGGCGAGACCGCGGCGGGACGGCCGGGGCCGGGCACGGGGCCGGGCACGGGGCCGCCCCGCCCGGGGCCGGGGGCGGGCCGGGGACATGGCCCGGCCCGGCAGGGGAGAGGGAGGCGGGGAGAGGAGAGGGACGCCGGGCAAGGGACCCGGAGAGAAGGGCGCCCGACAGCAGGAGAGAGAGAGAAGAATGAGAATGAGAATGAGAATGAGAATGAGAATGAGAATGAGAATGAGAATGAGAATGAGAATGAGAATGAGAATGAGAATGAGAATGGGAATGAGAATGGGAATGAGAAGCAGTGTTTAGGAGTCTCTGCTTTTTTTGCTGCCGCCGCTGCAACTGAAGCACCGGGGCCGTTCGTCCCCGTGTCCGTTCCCCGCTCGCCCCACGAGCCCCACGTTCGAGCCCCGCGCGCCCCGGGGACAGCCCCTCCGTCTGTCCAAACACGGGAACTTTGCAGCCTTGAGCCCACATGCAGAGCCCTGACTCCTGCACACTGGCACAGCGATCCCCTCGCTCGCTGCTGTGCATTGTCCTTGCTGAGGGTCAAACACTGTTGGGCCACCTTCCCTTGGGGTAGGATTCCTACCTGAGCCCAGCACTGCACTTACACCTCCAGTGTTGCCTTCCAGTAAAAACAGGAGAAGGAAAACTGTGTGTGGCTCATGGTATTTTAGAGCGCCTAAAAATCCCTAAGTCACTGATCTTAGAGGTGAGGTGCATCTGGAATTACTGGGATGCAACATGGAAAAGGGGAGCATAGAAATAAACAGAGGAAAACACCTTGGATTGTTTCTTTCATTTTCATTTCACTTCTGGAAAGCTGTTTCAGTTTTCCAGGAAATCTTCTCCTGTCTGCTCTTCCCAAGAATTTCTCATGGAGAACAAGATCAAGATTCTGTCACAAGATTTGCCACCAGGAAATTATGCCACTGGTGCAATTTTCATTGTGACAGTTTGTGCTGGCTTAGGACAAATTTTGGGAGGAAATCTCCAAAAGGAATCCATCTAGAAAGCAAGTTCAAGCAGCCCCTACCCCTACTAGTTCAGGAAAAGACTTCCCTCAAGAAAAGTGAAAAAAACCCCAGTTTATTTAACAAGTAAAGTACTCACAAGCATGAAAAATGAATAATATTAAATAAAACCTCTGACAGTGCTGAAGAGATGGCAAATTCAGAAAGTCCTTTTTGTGGGTTGTAGTTGGCTCACTCGGTCTCTTCTAAGTCCCTCTGGAGCTGGAATGCTGCGTCCCAGAGTTCGGTGAGCCACAGGTTTGAGATGACGGCGTTTTTCTGGGTTTTCAGTCCAGAGCAGGTTTAAACAATTCCAAGAAAAAGGAAAGTCACAGTCCAAAGGAACTTCTCTTCCTAAACTAGCTAAAACCAAATTGCTGGACCTGGGCTGTGAAGGCATCGGGAAATTTCCAAATCTGTGCGCTGGCAGTCTCAGCAAACACTAGATCTGGATGGTGCTGGAGTCAGAACCTTGAAATTTCCAAATTTTAGATTTCTGTGCCAGCAAATCACTGGACTTGGGCTGTGCTGGCACCAGGAAATTTCCAAATCTGTGTACTGGGCCAGCAAACACAAGATGTGGGAGGTGCCAGACCAAGTAGCAGGAAGTTGCCGGGTTTTGGACTTCTGTGCCAGCAAATTGCTGCACTTGGGCTGTGTCAGAATAGGGAAATTTTCAGGTCAAGGCACTGGCAGTGCCAGCAAACCCCACATTTCAGGAAGGATCTTCCCTTCCCTTCCCTTCCCTTCCCTTCCCTTCCCTTCCCTTCCCTTCCCTTCCCTTCCCTTCCCTTCCCTTCCCTTCCCTTCCCTTCCCTTCCCTTCCCTTCCTTCCCTTCCCTTCCCTTCCCTTCCCTTCCTTCCTTCCCTTCCCTTCCCTTCCCTTCCCTTCCCTTCCCTTCCCTTCCCTTCCCTTCCCTTCCCTTCCCTTCCCTTCCCTTCCCTTCCCTTCCCTTCCCTTCCCTTCCTCCACAAGGTGCCAGAGGGGCTGGGCAGCAGCATGGTCTCCTCCATCACCTGCAGGGAGTGATGAATAGCAGGCTGGACATGAGCCAGCAGTGTGCCCAGCTGGGCAAGAAGGCCAATGGCCCCTGGCCTGGATCAGGAATGGTGTGGCCGGCAGGAGCAGGACAGGGATTGTTCCCCTGTGCTCAGCACTGCTTGGGCAGCACCTCGAGTGCTGTTTGCAGTTCTGGGGCTGCCAATTTAGGAAGGACATGGAGAGGCTGGAGCATGTCCAGAGAAGGTCATCAAGACTGGGGAGGGATCTGGAGTACAAGAGCTGTGAAGTGCAGCTGAGGGAGCTGGGGTTGTTTATCCTGGAGAAGAGGAGGCTCAGGGAAGACAAAGCAGTGTCAGGGCACAGGTTTGACTTGATAATCTCCATGGCCTGTTCCACCCTTGCTGATTTAGGGATTCTCTGAAAGTACCATTGGAGCAGTTGCAGGATGAGCCCTGGGCATCCTCTTCAGAAGCTCCAGCAGCCCAGGTCCCTCAGCTTCTCCTGCCAGCCCCAGAGCCCATCCTGTCAGCCTCTCCTCACTGCCCAGAACAGGGAGCCCCAGAGGCAGACACAGCAGCCCAGATGTGCCCCCCTGGCCTGGGGTGCCTCTGGCAAGGGAGCAGCACCAGGCACTGCAGGAGCCTGCAGACAATTCCTGCAGCACTTGTAGGATGATCCTGCTCCCCAAGGGACGTTCCCATGGTGCCAAGTCAGGAACTGCAGTGGGGAGTGGGGCCAGAGAGGAAAGGGCAAACAAGGATGTGCTGTTTGCAGGGAGGAAACAGGGGTGGGCAATAGGAAGAAATTTCTTTTGGGAAGAGTAAAGAAAGCAAAGGTGAAGCCAAGGAAATGCTCAGGGCAGTTTGGGGGTGGCTGCCAGGCAGCCCTGGCTCTGAGCAACAGCATCTGCAGTGGGACAGGAAACTCCCAGCTGATGGGAACAAACTTTCTGGCTGACTGCAGAGGCCAGGACAAAGCTGAGTGGTTTCCCTGGTGTCCCCCAGCCCTTGCTGGCCCCAGGGGCTGATGGCATTTGTGCTTCCTCATGTTCATGTCCCCACAGCAACAGCATGGGGGTGCTCCTGCCTGCTGTGTGCAATGCAAACAGGGGCTGCTAAGGCAGTGCTGCCTTGTCTGTGCCTGCAAGGATGGGGCACCTGTGTGAGCTGGGGGAGACGCCAGGGCTGCAGAGGGGGGATGTTGTTGGCAGCTCCATCAGGACACTCTGGGACGCTGCCCTGGGCTGTCCAGCGCACTGGGGGTGGATCAGCCCCTGCTCTGCTGCTCCCTCCCTTCTCCCCCAGGGCCCTTGCAGAGCCCCAGCCATGCTGTTTGCCCCCAGCCTGCCCACGGCCAGCCTGGGGCTGCTCACAGGGCTTTTCTGTGCTGTGCATTGGCCTGGCTGTGTTCTTGAGAGAGCCTGGGCAAGGAGCCTGGAGCCCCCAGGCCCTGGGCTGAGGCGTCAGCGCTGCCCCAGCAGTGCCCATGGCCTGTCCCTGCTGCAGCCCCGGCACTGCCACCCCCAGGGCTGTGCCTGGCCCCGAGAGCACTCAGGCCCTGCAGCAACACCAGGGCCACCAGGGCAGCCAAGGGAATCTAGATAGCCCTGGCAGCTTTTGTCTGGGAGGTATCATTGGATATTAGGAATTTTGGAGGCAGATTCTCAATTTTGGCCATGGATGGCTGGACTTGAAAGTGTTTTATTCGTTGGGAAGAAAGGAACGGGCCCCCAGTGTTTTGAAGGCACATGAGGAGTGGCCCCCAAATGCCAAGGCCAGCCAGAGCTGTCTGTCCTGGCAGGTTTCATATGGGAATAATTATTGGATATAATCAGATTTGGAGAAGGAATCCCAGTTTCAGCCTTGAACCCCTGGAGGAGAAGGACAGTTCTTTCCCACAGGAAGGAATGCACAGAACTCCAGGGTTTCAGGGGATGATAAGAAGCAACTTTCAACATGCCAAGGCCAGCTGGACCAGTCAAGCAGTCCCCAGGAGGCCCAGCCACCCACACCTGTTCCATGTTCTTGGATCCTTGAGGCCCTGAAGCATCAAAATTGCCCCTTGGTTCCATGAGGCCCTGTAGGATCACCACAGATCTTGCTTTCCATGAGGCCCAGTGATATAACAATGGTCTCCTTGGCTCTGCAGTGGCACAATGGCCCCTTGCTTTCCATGGGGCCTTGCAGTGTCCAAATGGTTTCCTTGTTTCCAGGGCCCGCACAATGGTCCCTTGCTTCCATGAGGTCACAGTGTCTCCAAATGGCCCCTTGGTTCTATTGGGTTCCCCAGGATCACAGTGGCCCCTTGGTTCCAGCAGGCCTGGATGTGTTACATTGGCCCCTTGTTTCCATGGGGACCCACAGTGTCCCAATGGCCCTCTGCTCCCATGAGGCCCTGGGATGTCACAAAGGTCTCATTGCTTCCACGAGGCCCTGCTGTTCCCCAATGGTCCTTGAAGTGTCACAGTAGTCCCAGCGGGTTCCCCCGCTGGTTCACAATGGCCTCCTTTATTCTGTAATGTAACAATGGTATCCTTGGTTCCACCATCAGAAAGGCCCCATGGTCTCATGGAGCCCTACAGCCCTTTATAGAGCCCTACAGCCCCTTATGGAGCTCCACAGCCCCTTATGGAGCCCCACAGTGTCACTTTGATCCCCTTGAGTCCATGAGGCCTTGCTGTGCTACAAGGACCCCTTGCTTATACAAGGCCCTGCAGTGTCACAATGGCCCCTTGGTTCCAGTGGTCCTGAAGTGTCCTAATGGTCTCCATGGTTCCATGATGCCCCACAATGTCACAATGGACTTTTGGTTCCATGAGCTTTCCTACTGCCAACAACAGTCTCCTTGGTTCCACAGTGTCACAATGGACCCTTTGCTCCATGAGGTTCATTGGTGTAACATGGACGCCTTGATTCCATGAGGTTGTGCAGTGCCACAACGATCTCCTTGGTTCTGCGGCCCTGCTGTGGCTGCTGTGCAACAACGGACCTGTGGTACCATGAGGTTCCATAGTGTCACCATGGTCCCTTTGGTTCCACAAGGCCTTGCTGTATCACAATGGCCCCTTGGTACCATGAGGTTCTGTACTGTCAACAATGATCTCCTTGGTTCCACAGTGTCACAATGGATCCTTGGTTCCATGAGGAGCCTGGCCACCTACAGCCCCTCACAGCTCTGCATGGCCCCTCACCGCCCCTCATGACTCCCTCACAGCTCCCCATGGCCCCTTACCGACTCTTACAGTCCCTCTCAGCCCCTTGCAGCCCCTCATGGCCCTTCACAGCCCCTCATGACTCCCTCACAGTTCCCCAAGACCCCTCACAGCCCCTCACTGTGGATGCCCTGGAAGAGAGAGAGAGAAACAGCAAGTGTTTCTCACAGCACCCTGTGAGAATTTTTAGGGTATTGTAGGGATGTGATAACTTGTTAAGTATAAACAATCTGCAGGTGGTGTTCTTCTACTTCATCTTTCTGTTCTTCTCAAGGACAGTGTAATGTGTTTTTGTTAACCAGCCAATCAAATAGAATAATTCATCTCACTCTATAAAAACCGCAAGGTTCTCTTGAATAAAACCTTCTTTCATTCTCTCTACAAACTGCTTCCCGCCTGTTCCTGTGTCATTCTAGACTCAAGAGTGACACCTCACAGCCCCTCATGGCTCCTCACAATCCCTCACAGTTCCCCATGGCCCCTCACGGCCCCTCACGCCCCCTCACAGCCCCAGACGCGGGGCACCGCCCAGAGGAGGAGGGGTCAGGCCCTGCTTGTTCTCCTTTCATTTCAGTCCCTTCATTACAGCGACAAGTAAAGAAAGGCTGAAATGGAGCCTTTCCCCAGCATTTCCCTTGGGGTTAACTGCCGGCTGAAGCTCTCTGCTGGCCCCGGCCCCAGCGTCACCATCCCTGCAGCCGCCAGGCCTTTGCTGTCCCCCCGTGTCCGTTCCCTGTCCCCGAGTCCCGCCTGGCTCTGGCAGCAGCAGCAGCCGCAGCGCAGGGGGCGCCGGCCCGGCCCAGCCGGGGCTCCCGGCCAGGAGCAGCAGCAGCGCCGGCCCCTTCCCGCCTGCTCCTGCCTCGGCTCCCAAGGGCTTTTTCCAGCTCAATTCTGGAGCAGAGCAACCAGCACCCACACACAGCCCTGACTGCTCAGGGCCCGCCTGTGCTGCCCTGAGCCAGCCCTCAGAGGAAGAAAGGATCGGGTTCCAGAGCTGTTTACAGCACTGTTTTACTCACCCTGAAGTGGCAGCAGGAGGCTGCTGGTGCCTTTGTCTTGGGAATTGGGGATCATGGCTGCTCTTGGCTCTCTTCTGCTTGCCACCTGAATTTTATCCATGAAACTGCAAGTGCCTCTTTCAGTTGGTGCTACCCACGGTGCTTTCATGACAGTGAAGTCAGTCTTTTTGCCGCAGGCATAAAGATCAACAGGTACTGGAATGCTCACCAACGCCAAGCACTAAGGTGAGGGGAATTAAAGCCTCACAGGCCACATTTGCAGTGCTCAAACACAGCCCTGTTGCTGGCGCTGATGTAATAGAATAAACTGACAGAGGTCATCACAGAAATTGCCTCTGCAGTGTGGAATTAAACTAAAAAATCCACCAGGAGAAACAGAAACCAGAACTTCTCGACTCACTTCATGGCTCCTTCCCAGCAGCAGGAAACAGAGATGCCCAGAGGTGTTTTGCACTGCTGCTGCCCCCAGTTTACAGCCAGGCTTGTATTCTATAACAATTCCTGGTACCACCTCCTGTTTTCTTAGCCTAGAACAGTAACAATGAAAACCTCACCAATGGCACAACTCCCCTGTCCATGAGCAAAAGAAAGCACAAGTTGTCAAGTTCTCCAAACCTTTGTCCTGCTTTGCTGCAAGAGTCCTGCTGCACGCACAGTGTGGAAAGCCAAGAGAAGCTGCAGTTGGTGGCACATCTTGTGACAGGAGCTCGACCTCATTCTCCAGGAAATGTTTTTGAAAAGAGCAGACAGGATTACAGAGAAGATTCCTGGAAAACTGAATCAGTATTCTAGAAGTGAAATGAAAATGGAAAGAAATAATGTGAAATGTTTTCCTCAATTTATTTCTGTGCTCCCCTTTTCCATCTTACACTACTTCTCCATGCCATTAATTCCAAATGCATCTCACCTCTAAGATCAATGATTTAGCGAGTTTTAGACACACTAAAATACCATGAGCTGCACAGTTTGCATTCCTGTTTTTGTTGGAAAGGAACGCTGGAGACACAAGTGCAGCGCTTGGGTCAGGCACGAATCCTGCAGGCAGGGAATGTGCCCCGGCAGTGTGTGACCCTCAGCAGGGACAATGCTCAGCAATCCTGCAAGCACGGAATGTGCCCCAGCAGTTTGTGACCCTCAGCAGGGACAATGCTCAGCAATCCTCCAGGCAGGGAATATGCCCCGGCAGTGTGTGACCCTCAGCAGGGACAATGCTCAGCAATCCTGCAGACAGGGAATGTGCCCCGGCAGTGTGTGACCCTCAGCAGGGACAATGCTCAGCAATCCTGCAGGCAGGGAATGTGCCCTGGCAGCGTGTGACCCTCAGCAGGGACAATGCTCAGCAATCCTGCAGGCAGAGAATGTGCCCCGGCAGTGTGTGACCCTCAGCAGGGACAATGCTCAGCAGTGTTGCTGTGCTCAGTCTCCATGGAACCATGCCAGGAGCAGCTGCTGAGCTCAGAAGCCATCGCAGCCCCCGCCCTGCTCCAGAGCCCCTTGGCAGGGTGGGCTCCTGCCCTGGCTCTGTGTGCCAGGAGCCGGCAGCGCTGGGTGCAGGGAGCCCAGGGAGGGCACAGAAACGCTGGGTGAGAAATGCTGGGGCACAGCGAGATGGGCGAGTGCAGCCGGCCAGGGCAGAGGAGCAGCAAACACAGGAGGCACAGCCTGCAGGACACATGGCCAGGGGGAGAAAACAACAAACTGCTCAGGAGGGTGGAGAACAAACTTTTAGTTGCAAACTTCAGAGAATGATGTACTTGGGAAATCTTAAACAACATAGAATTACAGTAAAGCACTTGACAAAGCACTGACTTCGCAAACTCTAACCCGTCCAACTTCAAGTTATCCAGATTTTGAGAAGATGAAGTCAGGAGAAGAGAGAGAGGGAGACAGAGATCCACAGTCAGTCTTGGATCTCAGCTACTGTGAGCTCGGGGGCCGTGGGACGTGTCAGTGTCACACCCGTGTCACAGCCAGACCTGCTCTGGTCCCTCTCCCAGGTGGGGTTTTCGGGGTGCCAGGGGCTTGGCAGCCACTTTGGAGCTGCGCCAGAGGCTGCAGTGGCTGGGGTGGGGCAGTGACCACCCCACCTATGCAGAACTCTCCCTGCCCCCAAACACACACTGGAGATGTCTGGGGCCGTTCATCATTTCTCTGCTCTCCAGCACTGAGGCAACGGACTCTGGATATAGCTCTGAGCTCGTGACCAAGGCAAACACCCCTGGCAATGGGGCTCCATGGAGCTGCTCTCAGGAAACCCCCAAGAGCTGGGGAGTGCCCCAAAACTGCCTCAGAAACATGAGAGACCTCAAAATCTCTTCAGGAATATGGATTATTCAGAAACTCACTCAGTAATGGGCTCCCCCTCCCTTCATCATCCCCAAACTTTGGCTGTCTCATTCCAGACCCCAGCCCACCTCCCCAGTCCCAACCACAACCCACCCCTCCTGGACATCAACACTCACTTCCCAAGCCATATTTCCCCCATTTCCCACCTCCCAAACCCCATCCCACCCATCCTGCCCCACCTAATGCCCATCTCAACCCTCCTGATTTGAAGCCCACTTTGCTCAATCCCCTTCCAACCCCATTCCACACCAAAAAGGTGTGGAATCAAGGAATTTTGGGGTGGGATTGAGTAGTTTTCAGTGGCATTGAGGTGACAGATTGAACCCTCTTGTCTCTTTTAGTGCCAAGAAAGGGAAACAAGTACACCAAATACCCCCAAAACCCCAAAATTCTCCCAATTATCTCCCTGAATCCCAGATTCCCCTGAAACACAAGTAAAACGTGAGGCTTTAGATGCCCTTGATGAATTTATTGATTTTTACCCCAATTTTCTCTGTTTTAAAGGTATGAAGATGAATCCAAAGAAAATTAGGGCCAAAACAAAAGAATAATCAGCCTAGTGTCTTCCCAACATGTCGAAAGAAGGGAGACCAGGACACCAGATGGTCATCAACAGGTCCCGTTTATTGAAGAAAGCATCAAACACTTATACAGCAAATAATAAGCTTATGAATATTCTGTAAGCCAAGCGATCTATTGGTTAAACTATACCATCAACTCTTCCTCATTCCTTTGGGTCTACGTTCTCTACTTCTCACGTCTCTCTGTCCACTTCGTTATCATACCCAGCTAGGCCCAAGGACACGCTATCTTGCAGGTGCAGGACTTGGAATTAGCCATGGCCTTGTACTTTTCCATTCTCTAGTCAGCTAAATTCTCAACATTTTCCAAGCAAAGTTCTATGGGCTAACTGTGTCACACTCTTTGCAACAAAAAAATAGGCAATTCTATTGCCTATACAATACAACTATTACATTACAAGCAATATTCTCAGCTAGGAAGGTTTCTCTCTTACAAGGGATCTAAGCCAGGGAGACAAACCAAAAAGGCTATCACTATTTATAGGATATGCCATACAACAGATACAAAAAGGATTCTATGTGCTACAAGGCTCAAACAAAACTCAGGTTTGCCAATACAACCTACAAAAATAAGCTAAAGGAGCAACATGTGCGCAGGTTTCATCTGCGTCGATTGTCTGGTAAGTTTGCTTTTCATCTTCAAACAGCAGATATACTTCAAACAGGAATGGCTCTACTCACAAATGCTTCTGATTGTCTCTTTTAACTAGAGTTTCTCTGATGTTCACGAAAACACCTTGCACACAAGTCATAAAATAAATGCCTATCATAAAAGCATAAATCTATCTAACATCACTTAAACTTAACAGCACTTAGACTTAAAATACTTAAAATATTTAAATTTAACAGAACTTAACAACACTTAAACCCATCTCTACTCAAACTTAACAGAATCTAACTTCACTTAAACTTAATAACACTTAAACTTTAAAGAAATTAAACTGAACAGCACTTAAACCTAACAGGAGATAAACTTAACAAAACTTAACCTTAACAGTATTTAACATTTAATGGCACTTAATAGAAAATTTAACTTAAACTACTTAGCAACAGATAGAACTTACTGTAGAAATAGAATATAGCATTTACTATAACTTACTTACAGGCCTGACTCTAAAATACTAAGCTAAAACAACTTTCTTCATGCGTTTGCTACAGCATTTTTACAGTTGAATGCACTTAAACATAAGGAGTTTGTTCAAGGTATAGCTGTGAAAAAATTTTTTTGAATTCAGTGCTTGCTTTTTCATTAATCACATCTAAGCAAAAATCAAAGAATACAAAAACACTTATTACATCTTTCTTATACAATCGCTTTAACATATCTTTAACATTTTAAAATTTTTCAAAATACAATTTCAGAGTTTGATGTTCTACTGACTGAGTTATCTGTGCTTCTGATGTTTAAAGTCTATGTTAATACAGGTGATTTTGACAGCATAATGGATGCTAAGCTAAATCGGCTGAAATTTGACCCACTCATTTGCTACGCTGATTTCTCTTTCACAGTTTCTGCTAGGAAGAACAAAAAGTCTTTTTAACTTAGGTGAGGAACGTCTTCATAGTAATGCTCTTTGGTGTCGCTTGCTTATTATCACTGGTTTCTTAATTGCAGTAGGGATCTTTTGTTGACAAGAGTCACATTTATTATGGCTGTTAGGTCTAAAACTGAAGCTTTTTGCCGGCCGCGGGGCGGAGGGAGAAGCGCTGGCGCTGAAAAAGCGCTCTGGTCCCGTGCCGCTTGTGTTGGAGCGGGCGACCCCCCCGCGCTGGGCTCCTTGTTTCGCGAGACTCGCCGGCGGGCTGAATCACTGCATGCGCTGTACCCCTGGTGGTGCGGGTTGCTCCCTCTGCTGCGGCTCCGCTTCCCCCGCAGCTGCCGCCGCTACCACTGCTGCAGCGCAGCATCTCAGGTGGCCGCTCACCGCTCCCCATGGTGCAGCGTCCATGCCGAGTTCGGAGCGGCACAGCCCCGCAGGCGCCCGAGCCACGGCTGCTGCCTTGCACTCAGAGACATGCTGAAGCAGTGTATTGTGCACCACCTGCCATGGCTTGCCCACTTTCTTTGCAGTCTTATCATCTTCTAACACCGCTTCCCATAGTATATCCCCAAATTTTCTCCATTCCGAGAGTTCATGGACTGTATGTGGGTTAAGGAAAACTTCTTTAGCATAGCCGTAGGCTAACAACCCTGGTAGCTCCTTTTTTAAATCTATCCCCTTTACTCCTCGCCTTTCTAAATATGCGGCGAAAAATCATATGCTCTTGCCTATCCATACCTATTAGTGAGCGCGCTCTTTGCAGCTTTCCAGGCTTCTGACAGCACGTATGGCTCGGGTCACCGATGTGAACCTCGAGGGTGCTCCTCAAAATTCTGGCACCGTCCTGGCTTCTCAGGACCCAACTCCAACTTCCTCTATCTTGGCACGTTCTTCCTCCCCCTTTTTCTTTTAGTGCGTGACAAGGGGGTCAACATTCGGGGTCACCATATGTCGAAGGAAGGGGACCAGGACACCAGATGGTTCATCACAGGTCCAGTTTATTGAAGAAAGCATCAAACACTTATACAGCAAATAATAAGCTTATGAATATTCTGTAAGCCAAGCAATCTATTGGTTAAACTATACCATCAACCCTTCCTCATTCCTTTGCGCCTACATTCTCTACTTCTCACATCTTGCTGTCCATTTCTTTATCATACTCAGCTAGGCCCAAGGACACACTATCTTGCAGGTACAGGACTTGGAATTAGCCACAGCTTTGTACTTTTCCAGTCTCTAGTCAGCTAATTTCCCAACACAGGGACACACTGTTTGCAAAACTCCAGTCAAAATCCTCCCGTTGCACCGGGAGTATGATCTTTGCAGGATTCGCACCCATCAATTGCAAACTCTGTTGCTGGCATTTCATTATCAAGCAAGCAATCAGCTCAAACAATGCATCTGCCATCTTCAGCGGCTGATGAGGCAGAAAAACCCATTCCAAAATGTGCAAGGAATCGAACCATTTGTCACTCCATTGGCCAATGATGCTCGTGGGATGCGAATCTGGAGTGGTGATGAACACAGTGACATCAACGGAGGGATCAATGCAATTAATTAGGCAAGGCAAAACAGCTTGCTGGACCACCTCCAATGCCTTATGCGCCTCAGGGGTCAGTGTGCGAGGTGACTTTAGATCAGTGTCCTTTCAACAAATCATACAGAGGAGACAGCTGTGTGTCAGTTAGTCCCAAGTACAGACGTAACCAAGTGATGACACTTACCAATTTCTGAGCATCATTCAGTGTCTTCACAGAATGCACAAATTACGCCTCCTGGTGACCGATCATCCGTTTCAGAATTTTGACCCCCAAGTACTTCCAAGGCGGTTGTTGTTGAACCTTTTCTGGAGCCACCTGCAGTCCATGAGAATGAAAAGCATTGAGCAACCGAGGCTGAATCCTCAGTAGCTCCTCCTGGGTGGACGCGGCCACCAAAATGTCATCCATAAAAGGATACAGAAGTGCATCAGGAAACTGCTTGCCAACTCCAGACAGTGGACACGTGCCACTGGCATATGGCAGGAGAATTGCACATACCCTGGGGCAATGTTGTCCATTGATATCTCTGTGCAGGCTCAGCCTCATTAATTGCTGGCACTGAGAAGGCAAACTTCAGTCTGTCATCCGGATGCAAAGGAATCATAAAGAAACAATCCTTCAGATCCACAATGAGGACCAGCAAGTCTGTGGGAAGCATGGTAGGAGATGGCATGCCCGCCTGCAATGTTCCCATGCTTTCCATCACGACATTAACCTTTCACAGGTCTTGCAACAACCTCCATTTCCCAGATTTCTTTTTGATGCAGAAGACAGGAGTCTTCCAGAGACTGGTAGAAGGCTCCAGATGACCCTTTTTGGGAATCCACAAAATTAGAGGATTTTGGGAAAGCTGAAAGATGCAGGCCTCAGAGACAGCAGAACTGTGAGCAGAGCTATGCAGCAGCCATGAGATAGGTCAGCAGAAAAATTATTTAAACTGTAGAAAAGCAAAGGCAAATAGATCAATGGTCTGTGTATTAACACTTTTCTAGAATAGCTCTCTAAGCTACAGAAAGTTTATCTAGCAAGATATTAGGAAGATTAAAGCTTAATAATGGAGCTCTGTGCATTGTGTTTTAAGGCTTACAAGTAGGTATTGTATTCAAAATAAGAAAGCATTATTTTTAACCAAAGGTATGTGTGCTTATCGTGATTGGATAGAACTACTGTCAATGTGCTTTTGATTTGTGTGATTGGTCAAGAAACTTATAAAGTAAGTTGTAACATTAAGTTCCTGGTCTGCTGCCTGGAATGTGAGCTGCTCTCATCTTCCCATTTTCATAATCATGTAATGAGACTGATGCTGAAAAATAAAGCAGCTTGAGGCATGTTCTACAGCAGCCCTGTCTAGTTCGTGGTTTGTACAAAGCCCACCTGCTGGCTTCACCCTGGTCCAACTGCTCCTGCACCAGATTCTGAAGGGCAACCAATTTATCTTGAGGGAGGGGCCACAGCTTCTCCCAGACAGGTTTGTCCACCAGCCACCGTATAAGAGGTGTAGGACACTCTGTGCCCTTCATCGCAGTGGCCCCCATCAAAAATCTGTCCCGATGCGCACCCCCCAGACAGACAGAACATCCCTCCCCCAGAGCTTGGGAGGAGTAGAAGTAACATGAGGCCTAACCCAGGCTGTCTGTCCCTCCGGGTTCGTGACCAGCATGGGCCGCTGGCTCACATAGCATTGCACCGTCCCTACCAGGCCCGCGACAGATGTTTCCACCGGATCCAGGGGCCACTGGGGGCCAGGCGGCAAGGGGGAGAACCGTGATGTCAGCACCGCTGTTTAGAAGCCCGTGGAGGTGGATCTCCCACGGCGCTGCACCAGGAACGGATCACGGTACTCAGCATCTCAGGATGGTCCTTGGTCAGGACAGCAGTCCAGCGAACGTGAGGTGGCCCAGTGGATCCAAAGCCACCAGCTGCATGTGACCGGTCAGTTGTCCTGTGAACAGAGGATTTAAAAGGCACATGTTGAGCAAGTCATGTCCCTTTCGGGATCGTGACGGGAGGGGGTGGGTGTGGTGACCATGGCACAAATCTGCCCTGTGAAATCTGCATCATTGAGCCTCAGGGGCACAGTGATGCCCTGAAGGATGGCGCAAGACCTCCCCATCAGGAGAGCACTCATGCCCCAACCCAAGGGACCAAAGGCATCCCAGGGAATCTTGTGTATCTCAGAAGATTCTGAGACAACTGTTGCTGCGGTGCAGAAATCCACACCTGCTGATCCACGGGTGCTGGCTGCAAGCCAGCAAAGGAGACCTCCATGGGCTCCAGGGTCTGGAGAGAAGTTGTATCTGGGCACGTCCCTCCTGCACGCCCCGCTTCACATTTCCCAAGCCCAGTAAACCCTGGCCATTAACATGAACTGTCGCCTTGCAGATATTGGACATGTGATTCGGCCTACCACACTGACCACACAAAAACATGGGGAATTTGACCTTCTGTGCTTTCTTCCCCTGCTTCTTGCCAGCCTGCACATTCTCCTGCTGTGGCCACCTGCCCTGGGGTGCTGCCCAGACTGGCTGCACAGTGGCAGCCACGGCAGCCAACTTCTGACCCAAGGGGATGATGTCTGCACAGGCCTCCACCATCTGGGAGACAGTAGGAAAACCAGGCGGAGCCACTATGACCTTCCTACAAGCATCATTGCAATTACACCTTGCAAGGTTTGCAATCACAATCCTCTTTGCCACAGGATTAGGCACCTGCCTCTCCACAGACACAGTCAACCTTGCCGCAAATTCCATGAAAGACTCATCAAATCAACCGCCTGGACGATGGTCGCAAATGGCTGCCTCGGAGCAGCCATTTCCAGGGTCTGAACAATTGCTGCAAAGCCCAGCATGTGGCACTGGTCATGCACAAGGGAATTGAATCCAGCCTGCCCCTGAACATTGGCATAAAGCCCCGTGCCCAACAGCACGTCAGTGACAACCCCACACCTGGGGTCCTGTGGCGCCAGCGCAGCATCCTGCACCACCGCGTGGGCTGCCAAACGAGCCCACTTGGTTTCAAAAACACCAAACTGCACATGGTCAAAAAGAGAATGTGCCACACGATCGAGGTCATGAGGCGTCAGCACGTCCGTAGCAACCCTCTGGAGAATTTGCATAACCTCAGCAGACCCCAAACCATGCTGAACAACAGCATCATGGACTGCCCTCTCCAGCTTATACAAAAGCAGTTCATGAGTGTTATGAGTAACACCCCTGAGCATAGGGAAAGCCTGGGCAGCCCCTGGCAGAGTCATAGCATGTGCTTCATCCTGGTCCTTGGGCCCCACAGGGACAAGGGCAGATGATTGACAGGAGCCAGGTCAACTCCACTTGCCCCTGCAACACCGGCAGAGCCAGAGGAGCCTCCTCATCAACCCAGCAGATGCCGGGAGGAGGCAGGCTCAAACATCTCGTTAGTCTTGGTTTTGGCTTCTCTCCAGAAACGCACAGGGTCCCTTGGACACACAGTCACCTGGCACGAGGGAAGTGTCCACAAATTCAACGACGAGACGCCATGGCCCTGGGAATCCACCGGCCTCCCGCCGGCCGTGTCACCATTTGCACTAAAGTCGTGCCCCAGCCCCGGCAGGGGGCGCCTTGGCGGGAACTGTGAAATCTGTACCACCCAGGCCGGTGCCAGCACAGCCTGCAAACCCGGTGCAGGCTGGGACAATGTGCCCGTGGTCACAGGGGTTTTCAGGATGAGAGAGAGACGAGAATGTTGACTCCATGATCAGAAGGCTTGATTTATTATTTTATTATATATATACTGCATTATAACTAAACTAAAAAGAAATAGAAAGGAAAAGGTTTCTCGGAAGGCTAAGCTAAGAATGGAATTGAAAAGAATGAATAACAAAGATCTGTGTCTCGGCAGAGAGCAAGACCCAGCTCTGCCATGAGTGGTCAGTACCTCCAAACATCCACAGGAGACCAATCACGGATCCACCTGTTGCACTCCACAGCAGCAGATGACCATTGTTTACACTTTGTTGCTGAAAGTTCTCAGCTTCAGCAGGAAAAATCCTAATGAATTTAATGAATCCTAATGACTTTAATGAAAAGATGTCTGCGACAGGACAAGACCGGCGCGGTGCCCCCATCCCTGACACGGAGGAGGGGAGGGATGCTGAGAGAGGTGCAGCCCGTGGAGCCGCATCACTGCAGGGCGGCATAAGGGAGCCTGGCACAGACCCTATGAGCATCTGTCCCGAGCCTCAAGACTCCACAGAGGGCACCGCCGAGACCAAGAGTAGTGGGGTGGGCTGCCCACCCACTGGGGCGGGGCCAAACGGAACGCCGACCACGGCCCCACACCCAGCGGCTTCTACTGACTGTGCATCCCTGGCACACTGCACAGACTCAGAGATGGGCAAAGCCACCCCCACAAATAAGCCCGACTCGGAGGCAGGTGAACCTGCCCCTGCCATGCTCAGGGGGAACGTCGTGGAAACACTGCAGTTTGGAGAAAGACTCATCTCTGAGTTAGACTCAATCCGAGGTGGAGGCTGATCCTCAAAGGCCAGGAAGGCACAAAGAGAGGGCAGCACGCCCTCTGCCCCACCGCCCCCACAGGGCAAGGCAATGACAGCCTGCCAAATCCACAGAGCCCCCTGGGCTTGGGAACAGCTTGCCAAGAGCAAAATCAACCCCGGGAAAAATCGCTATTCCCCGAGTTGGACCCATCCCCCAGGACCAGGTTTTGGACCACTCCAGAGGTCCAAAATGAGAGAATCCTCCTCAAAACTCGCAGAGGTTGCCAACACCCCAAGAACAGCAGGCAAAGCATCAAAGAGAGGGGAAGAATAAAACCTCACCAGCAATCCGGACCCTGTGTCTCAGTCTAGGCTGCAGTACACTTTGGCAGTCACCAGATGTCACTAGAGGACACGAAAGAACACAAGCGCGCACTGCTGTTCTCAGGGTGAAGGATGAAAGGGAATTTTATTTTCTGACTTTAACATTTATAGTTTTCCAAAAGTGACAGCGCATTGGAAGGTGACAGTGTCACCTCTCCAATGACACTGGTCAAACCAACAGCCCTTCAACTCTCTCCTCCTCCATAAAGGAATGCAAAACAATGAGTTATTTACAGAAAATGTGTGAGAAAGTTCACTACAAGAATGTCAACATCAGAAGGCTTAGAAAATCTTTAAAAACCAGGGTGACACAAGTCTGGGTAGACTTGGCCTCTGATGACTGCCTCTCTGGTGACTGCCCCTGCACCACTGGGGCTCAATTGTTTCCTTTCTATGGAGACAATTGTGACACTGCGGAGCATTGTGAAACCAATGGGCCATGGTGACAGTGCAGGCCCTTGTGGAACCAAGAGGAACATTGTGACCCTGCAGGGTACCAGGGATCCCAGGGGCCACTGTGACACTGTGGGGCCTTGTGGAACCAAGAACATCATTGTGTCTCTGTTGGGCTGCATGGTCCCAAGGGACCAGTGTGAAGCAGCAGGGCTTTGTGGAACCAAGAGGCCATTGCTGCATTCCAGGGCCTCGTGAAGCCAAAGGGCTGTTGTGATCCTGAGAGGCACCGTGGATCCATGGAGACCATAGTGGCATTGCAAGACCCCATGGAATCATGGAGACCGTTGTGACCCTGCAGGGCCTCATGGAAGGAAGGGGCCATTGTGACACTACGGGAACTTGTGGAACCAAGGGAATCATTGTTGCACTACTGGGCCCCAATGGAACCAAGGGGCCATTGGACACAGAGAGGCTTCATGGAACCAGTAGATCATTATGACACTGTGGGGCCTTGTTAAACCATGGAGACCATTAAGATCCTTAAGGACTTGTGTAATCAAGGGGTTATTATGACACCTGAGGGCATCATGGAAGCAAGAGAACCACTGTGGCATTGCAGGGCCTTGTGGAACCAAGGGAAGACGGAATAGGTGTGGCTGCCTTGGCCTCCCAGGGCTCACCCGACAGGTCTGACTGACCTTGGAATGTGGAAGGCCACTCTCATCTGCCCCTGAAACACAAGGGCTCTAAGCTTTCCTTTGTATGGGAAAGAACTGTTCATTTTTTCCAGACATTGATGGCCAAAATTAGGATTCCACCTCCAAATTTCTGTGTATCCAAGAATTGCTGCCAGACAAAAGTTGCCAGGACAGACAGGTCTGGCTGGTCTTTGACTCCTGAGGGGCAGCACTTACCTGTTTTCCAGACACTGGAAAGGGCTCTGTGCTTTTCTTTGTATGAAAAAAAACTCCATCTCTCTTCTCCAGGCACAAATGTTCTAAATTAAGATTCCACATTCATAATTTCAAATATCCAAGGGTTTCTCCAAGCAAACCTGCCAGGACAGACAGGTCAGGCTTGCCTTGACCTCTGATGGTTGCTGTTCATCAGCTCCTGAATCATGGGGCTCTGTGCTTCCTTCCTATGGAGACCAATGTGACACTTGGCAGCCTTGTGAAATGAAGGGGCCATTGTGACACTGCAGAGCACCATGGATCCAAGGCACCATTGTGATACTGTAGAGCCTCGTGGAACCAAGGACATCACTGTGGCTCTGTTGGGCCACATGTTCCCAAGGGACCAGAGCAAAGCAGCGGTGTGGTAGTTAGCCCAGCTCTAAATCAGAGTCAGTCAGATTTTACTCCAGAAGAACTGGGTGTGAGTTTCAAGCCCTGGAAATATTTGTTCAGCTTAGGTGAGTTTGAGAGTTCCCTCATAATCCTTTAGTGTTGTTATGCTAAATTGTCCAAGTTCTCCCGCCCTATGATTACTTGTTTCCCCTATAGGGGTATTGTTCTAGAGTGTTCTACCCTCAAGTGTATATATTGTTCCTTTGCCTTTATCTCAGGCCTTTGGATCACACCCCTCGTACTGTGCACAACTTCTCCATGTTTATTGTTTTTCACCATGTTACTAAAGTTCTTTTTGGGAAACTCCATTGATCCTGCTTGTAGGAGCGTCGGGGGTTAAG
The DNA here is from genome assembly GCF_028769735.1 of Zonotrichia leucophrys gambelii. NCBI lineage: Eukaryota > Metazoa > Chordata > Aves > Passeriformes > Passerellidae > Zonotrichia > Zonotrichia leucophrys. The sequence goes on along the minus strand of NW_026992495.1, from coordinate 22,637 downwards.
ACGGTTGGGATGGACGGAGACGAGAGGTCTCTGAAGCCAGGTCTTGGAACTTGTGGTTTATTGCAAAGGGTGTGAGTGCAGGGGCCTTGTTTGGAGCTTCCAGCCACAGCTCGGAGCAGGTCCAGAAGAAGAGCTTGAAAGAGGTGCCCAAAATGGATGCCTGAAAGAGGAGGGGAGTTCCCTTATTATACAATAAATCTTCTTCTGTGCTGCATATTCTCATTTTCACTAACCAATCTAGTACAAGATACAAATCTTATAGCATTACATACAGCCTATAAGAACCATTACATGACCATACTGTGTTACATTTTAAACCCTAAAAACTACTCTCTGGACCCCTTCTGCCAAGCTAGTAGGGTCTGCTCTGACCCTTGGACTTGTCTGCAAGCAGAGGGTATTTTTTCATCAAAAGGGGATTGCCTTCAGTCAGCCATACCATTATTTTCTAGTTGTTCAGTAACTAAGGTATCTAAAAGATTGCTTTCATTTCAATCTCACTTACAGTTTCCATATTTTCAAAATCTTTTGCCAGGCAATCATATTTATAAGGCTTTCCTGTTTCATCTTCCCCAGCATCTGCTTCTTTTCATTTTCACCACCCTTGCCCTGAAGTTGGGGAACCAGAAAGGTTTGTCACAGCCACCCTCATTAAGACATTTGGTGCCTGAACAGGGACCCTGACATTCAGTCATGTCAGCTGGGGTTAGCTGATGGATAGGCCAGCGCTCCCCGGGATTTTGGATTGTGCTGTGCTGGCAGATTCATCATTGCTTTGAGGGACCTTGGCGAGGATTCACAGGGACAATGACAGTTTCACCTGCATAGAATTGCAGGTGGATTTGGGGAAACACAGAACAATTATTGCCCATTTTGCCACTGTGTTTTTACAATACGCATCCGCATCCCATAATTGATTTGGGGTGCTCCAGTGGCTGTTCCACCAAAGGCGGAGAAAGAGAAAAAATGGGCAGCTGGATGCCCAATATAGAAAGGCGTGTATATGGATGCTTTAAATTAATTCTCACTGATCATGACAAAATATCTTCAAAGAAAAAATTAAAATCAATCATGAGATGGATGATTAAAAATTTTCCAGATGCCCCTGAGCCTGATCGTCCTCCCTCCATCTTGGCTCCTCCACTTCCTGCTGCCACAACCTTTTTTTCCACTCTGAACGAACCTCCAGACTCCACCCTAAAAACTGCAGGTTATGCCCCCACTGTCAATCATCCTCTCCACCCTGGACCATGCCTCCAGTTAAGGGAGGACACTGGAAAATAGCCTTGAAACTCTTCATTGCCTTCATATGAAAGTAGGGGGCAAAATCCCAGGTTTCAGCCATTGGTTTATGGGGAAATCAAGGAGCTCTGTCTTTAAGACAGCTAAAGACCATAGGAAGGACTTACCTTGTTTCAATGGCCTAATGAGGGCCATGTTTACTTCACCTGTCTTAACTTCCTATGATTTAAAATATATTATGACCATGTTGTTGTCACCTACAAAATACACCCTGTGGGAAAGGGGATGGAAATGTTTACTAAATCAGTTAGTAGCAGACTATGCTAAAAATGAGGCAAGGGCAGAATTGACAATCAACCGTCTAGCTGGAGAAGGACTACTCAGCCTACCAGATGATCAAGCAGCAGGTATTCCCAGAGAAGTATTGAATGATATTAAAGAGATGACTTTAAAAGCTTTAATCCAGGTATCACATGGTAGCACCCCCAGTTTGGACTACCTTGGTGTCGTGGTTTGACCAGGAAGGAGTGGGAATTCTGGGAAGCTGTGGTCAAACCAATGAAGGTTTTGGGTTTCATACTGACACCTGGTGTAGCCAGTGGGGTTTGGACACACCTCCGAGAATACACAGGGGTTAAAAGCAAGGCACTGCCCTGGCACTTCCTCTTTGGGACATCGTCGGGCGAAGAGGTCAGATCTCTTCCCCCGCCCAGCCCGCTGCTGCTGGGTGGGGGAGGGGCGGCCATGCGGTAGGCCAGGGGCCTGGACAGAGGTGGGGGTTGAGGGGCTTTCAAGGATGGAAGGGTGGCGGAGCCCCAAGAGACATCGAGACATCGGGCGGCCAGCCCTCTCCCCCCTCTCTTTCCGGGAGGGAGAGCGGCCGGCCGCAGCAGCAGCACGTGTGGGAGTATCATCTCGTCCCAGGACAGACAGAGACTGAAAACTTTTAACCCTTTCTTGCATGACTGGGGCCTTGCAAAAATGCTAATCCTCCTCGAAGCTGAATAAGAAGGGAGATGAGAGATGAGATGAGATGAGATAAGGACCTGGCCCGGAGAATGTGGAGATGATTGGATGGGGAGAGATGATTTGGAGTGGCCTTTTGGCTGGACTTTTCTCGTGGCTATGGACTCAGTTGTTCCTGTGACACAGACTGCATTTAGGGGGAGGCAGTGCCTCAAAACCAGGAAGGTTCTTCGTGAGGACCCCCCGGCCCCAGGGGGTTGGAAAAATATGGGGGGGACAGATGTCCCAAAAGCAGAGACTGTGCCTTTTTGGAGTGAGACAAGGCATCCTTGAAAGACAACCCTAAAAGCAGCTCTGGCCATGTCTCGGTGGTGAGAGCACTGAGCATGGAAGGAAGATGTCACAAGCGGCAAATGGACTTTCCGGGCGGTGCCGCAGTGACAGGGAAGCACACGAGGTTTCAGTGTGTTTCCAGGAGAAGCCTATGGAACGAGAAAGACTCCTTTCCTCTTCATGAACTGAAGTTTGAGTATACTAAAGCGTCGTGCCAGGGCTGGGCAGTTGGTGTTTTTTGGGAGAATGTATCGGATTGGGAAAGTCAGGGAGTGGGGAGGAGGAAAGTTTTTTTTTGTAAGGTTTTCAATTTCTTTTTTTTTTTCTTTCCCTATTTTCCTGTAGTTTAGGTAATAAAGTGTTCTTTATGTTTAAGTTAGAGCCTGTTTTGCTTATTCCTGGTCACATCTCACAGCAGACACCAGGGTGAGGCATTTTCATGGGGGGCACTGGCTCTGTGCCAGGCTCAAACCATGACACTTGGGCAGCTGCAGCTAAAGCTTTAGGACAATTAGACCATGCTGGGTGCCTGTTAGGTAAGCAAACCAATGCTACCTCCCTCACTTTGAGTGTCCTGCTCTCAGACATAGAGACCATCAGACAGGCCACCTTGCAAAATAGCAATCGAGTTTTTACTCTGGGCACATGGGCATGGCTGTGTAGACTCTGAGGGATGTGTTGCATGAACCTCTCCAGGCACAGAGAGTCAATCCACAAGAGCATTCAGGTACTGAAGAAAGGGTTCAAGAAGCTTCAAGTGGAAAACAAAGACTGGTGCAATAAACTCTTCCAATCCAAGGGTTGGATGATGTCTAGCTAAAACAGGACTATTAATTCTCTTAGTGGTTGTTGTTGCATTGTTAATTGTCCCATGTTTGTTTGGATGCTTTTAGAAAGTCTTACAAAATTCTTTCAGTTCCATCTTTGTTGTAAAACAGAAACGAGGAAGATACCCAACACAGGATACTCATGGACTCCTTGGAGGAGAGAATTGGAGGCCAGGATGGCACAATAACCTATCAGAGACTCAGTTTTGGAAGGAAAATGCTTTAAAGTACCTAAAAGTATTCTTAAATCCATAAAGTACCTTAAAATCCTTGAGTATCTCAAGGCATTAATGAGCCCCACTGAATGTCGGTACAAAGCTCTCCAGGGACTAATTAAAGCAGATAATTGGGGCCATGATTGCAAAAACCTCTCACAGAGTCTGTATCAAAAGGGAAAATCCAAAGTACCTAAAAAAAACTAAAGTACGCTGAAGTATTAATGAGCCCCACTTAGTGCTGTTACTGAAAAAGCCTCTCCAGGAACTAATTACAGCAGATAATTGGAGGCCATGATTGCACAAACCTCTCAGTGACTCCAAGGCAAAAGCCAAACCCAAAGTCCTTTGAAAAACCTGCAGTCCGTGCAGGGAGAATTAAGGAACCCCCCCAGGGCCATTCCTGGCCAAGGCTCCCCAGGGACTCCTTCCAGCAGATCCAGCAGATGTGGGCTAAGGGGGGAATGCTGAGGGCAGGACAAGGGGCTGACAGTGCCCAGCCTGGCTGGGACTGTGCCAGGAGGCCCCAGTGCCTCAGGACAAGATGTCTCCTCACAGCCCTTGGTGGCACAGACCCTGCTGCTGTGCCCCAGGGCACCAAGACTTGTCTTCTCCTTGTCCCCACCCCTCATCACTGCCTGCAGTTCTCTGCTCTGCCTGGGGCCTGGGGACACTTTCTCAGTTGTGTCCTTCAGTGGGACCCATTAAAAGTCCAAGAAAGTTTGGAGTTGGATTCTGATGTGGAGTTCTGGAGAGGTTTCTTCAGCGCCTTCTCAAGGACTGATGTTCAGGGCCTGAGCACAAAGCCCCAGAGGCTCATTAAAGTTCTTGTGCTGTGTCTGTGCTGCTGAGCTGGGCTGGGCTCCTGGCACAGAGGCAGCTCCTGGTAACCAAGAAGAGCTTCAAAAGCACATTTCTCTTGATGAGCAGCTCTTCTGCCAGCCCAGCAGGGCTGGGGCACTGCCTGCAGCCACCCTGGGCACAGCACAGAGGCACAGAGAGCTTCAATCAGTCAGGGCTGGGAAGGTGCTGAGAAGTGCCTGGGGCAGAAACACTGCCAGCCCTTGGCACAGGAACCTCTGGCTGCAGGACAATGCATCTGCAGCTCCTGGAGTGATCTCCTAAAGCTGGAACATCCCAATGCCTACAGACCCTGTGAGTACATTCTCTGGGTATTTCTGGTGCAGGGAAGGTGAAATGCTCATGAAGCTCTGACATACTGAGGGTTTCTGATCAGTCATAGAATATTTCCAAGTCAAGGATTTTGATAAAAATTAGGAAACTTTCTGAGACTATGTAGTCAGCTTTCTACTATTGCAGAATGAAGGGTAGTGGGGATGAATATTAAATGTTGATTATGAAGTATTTAATATGAATTTTTGACAAGCGTCTGAGACATCCAAACTGTTACTTTTTGTGATCAATAGGTTCACAGGAGATTCCTAATGTGCTTTAAGCCACTCTGCCCATGGACTGCGCCAGCAACACCTTTGTTCTTAACATTCAGGCTCAGTATGAGCTGTCCTTTCTCCAAGCTGCAAACAGAACCTGCCCCAGCCAGTGCCCTGCAAACAGGCAGGGTTCTGTAAGGCCAAGGAGAGGGCACAGAGATTTTGGGTCTGTGAGTGCTGGCAGGGAGAGATCAGGAACAGGGAAACACCTGCAGCAGGGAAATCTCCAGGAAGCAGAGAGAAAATCAGGGAAAGAGAGAAAACAAAACCCAGCAATGCTGTGGCAGGGAGAGTTTAGAGATGCCCACAGGATCCCCTCCAGTGCAGCCCCCTCCCTCTGAACAAGCCCCCTTCCTCCTGTCCCCCCAGCCAAGCCTCTGCCCTCAGGGCCGGGGCTCCAAGGTGTGCAGCCCCTCCTGTGCAGGCAGAGCAGCAGCAGAGCTGTGGGGCAGCTCTGCAGCCCCGGGCCCAGTTCCCTTTGCAGAGCACAGGGCTGGGAGCAGCTGCCCGGTACTGGGAGCTCTGGCAGGGGGCACAGCTGGCTCAGGGTGATGCTGTCCCCAGTGCCCGGCTCTGGGCAATGCTGTCAGTGCAGCCAGGGAAGGAGCTGCATCTCCCTCAATCCAATGCCATCATAAGGACACTTGGGATTTTCCCTGAGATTTCATTCCAAGCGGGGAGCTTCAATCCAGGGTGCAAACCTGTCTTAGATCATCTCTTGAGTTATAAGATTGATGGGGAAAGTCAGAGGTGTTGTGACACTGAAAATGCTTCTGGATGGTGAAATGAGCAATGTGAGTCGTTGGCTACAAATGTGGAGCTGGGCTGTGGTGGATCAACCTGCTCTCAGCTGTGTCTGGTGACATGTCAGGGGAAGCACTGGGAGATGATCACCCTCAACCTGAGAAACATTAAAGCTCAAAGAAACTCTCAACAGGTACAAACAACAGACTATCTATCCCCACTCTCCACTCATCAACTCACCTCAGGGAACTCACTGTGTTCTACCAGAAGGCAGCAGAATTGCTGAGGCTTTCTGCTTTCCAAGAAAACCAGGAGAGACATGGGGGTAGATCAAAAAGAAAACCTCAGAACGCTTAAACACAAAAGCATGTCCATGTATGCTATAGATGATGATATATGGGAAATGGCTTTGAATTTGGTTACAGGTATCTTTCAACCTTTCAATCTTCACTATCCGTTTCTCCATGAACAGATCCCCATGGCCAGATGCAGCAAATGTTCAACAGCAGCTCCATCAGCCACTTCCTCCTCCTGGCATTGGCAGACACGCGGCAGCTGCAGCTCCTGCACTTCTGCCTCTTGCTGGGCATCTCCCTGGCTGCCCTCCTGGGCAACGGCCTCATCATCAGCGCCGTAGCCTGCGGCCACCACCTGCACACGCCCATGTTCTTCTTCCTGCTCAACCTGGCCCTCAGCGACCTGGGCATGATCTGCACCACTGTCCCCAAAGCCATGCACAATTCCCTCTGGGACACCAGGGATATCTCCTACCCGGGATGTGCAGCTCAGCTCTTTTTCTTTCTCCTGTTTATAGTAGCAGAGCTTGCCTTCCTGACCATCATGTGCTACGACCGCTATGTGTCCATCTGCAAACCCCTGCACTACGGGACCCTCCTGGGCAGCAGAGCTTGTGCCCACATGGCAGCAGCTGCCTGGGCCAGTGCCTTTCTCAACGCTCTCATGCACACAGCCAATACATTTTCCCTGCCCCTGTGCCACGGCAATGCCCTGGGCCAGTTCTTTTGTGAGGTGCCCCAGATCCTCAAGCTCTCCTGCTCACACTCCAACTTCCTCAGGGAACTTGGGCTCATTGTGATTATTGCCTGTTTAGCATTTGGCTGTTTTGTGTTCATTGTTTTCTCCTATGTGCAGATCTTCAGGGTTGTGCTGAGGATCCCCTCTGAGCAGGGACGGCACAAAGCCTTTTCCACCTGCCTCCCTCACCTGGCTGTGGTGTCCTTGTTTTTCAGTACTGCCATGTTTGCCTACCTGAAGCATCCCTCCATGTCCTCCCCATCCCTGGATGTGGCCATGTCACTTCTGTACTCGGTGGTGCCTCCAGCCCTGAACCCCCTCATCTACAGCCTGAGAAACCAGGAGCTCAAGGCTGCAGTGTGGAGACAGATGACTGGATGCTTTCAGAAACATTAAACTGCTGGCAATTATCTGCAAAACACTTGTAATAAAAGTCATCTTTGATATTTCTTGTTGATTTCATTTTGGAGCATTTTTTTTCTTAGTTTAACTTATTTATATTATCCATAAAGAAATATTTTTGTTTGTACCATTTCTCAGTAGGTTTCTCTCCACCTTCCCTGTGCCCACAGACTGGGTCAATGAGGGGCTGCACTCTTCGTGGTGTTAAAGGAAGTATAGGATCTCCCAGCAGAGTTTTCTGCAGAGATGCCCTTTTGTTGCCTTCTCGGGAGCTGCAGCAGCAATGTCTGTGTGACAGGCTGGGGCAGATCAGTGCTGGCCCAGCAGCTGTGCCCAGCAGCAGCAGCACTTGGTGTTGCCAGTGCTGCTGCTGTGGCCCTGCTCCGCTGCCCTGGTGGCCCTGGTGTTGCTGCAGGGCCTGAGTGCTCTTGGGGCCGGGCACAGCCCTGGGGGTGGCAGTGCCGGGGCTGCAGCAGGGACAGGCCATGGGCACTGCTGGGGCAGCGCTGACGCCTCAGGCCAGGGCCTGGGGGCTCCAGGCTCCTTGCCCAGGCTCTCTCAAGAACACACCCAGGCCAATGCTCAGCACAGAAAACCCCCGTGAGCAGCCCCAGGCTGGCCATGGGCAGGCTGGGGGCAAACAGCATGGTTGGGGCTCTGCAAGCGCCCTGGGGCAGACGGGAAGGAGCAGCAGAGCAGGGGCTGATCCATCCCCAGAGTGCTGGACAGCCCAGGGCAGCGTCCCAGAGTGTCCTCATGGAGCTGCCAACAACATCCCCCCTCTGCAGCCCTGGCCTCTCCCCCAGCTCACACAGGTGCCCCATCCTTGCAGGCACAGACACGGCAGCACTGCCTCAGCAGCCCCTGTTTGCATTGCACAGAGCAGGGGGAGCATCCCCATGCTGTTGCTGTGGGGACATGAACCTGAGGGAGCACAAATGCCATCAGCCCCTGGGGCCAGCAAGGGCTTGGGGACACCAGGGAAACCACTCAGGTTTATTGTGACAACCCTTGGAGTTCACCAATTCTAACCTGCGCCCTAACACCATCTTGTCTCCCCTTAGCCTCCTCCAGATTGTACAACCGCAGCTCCCTCATGTCACTTCAACCAGACTTCTGTTCCAGACCCTTCCCCAGCCTTGTTGCCCTTCTCTGGATACGCTCCAGCCCCTCCATGGCCTTCCTAAATTGGGGGCCCAGAACTGGACACAGCACTCGAGGTGTGGCGTCACCAGTGCTGAGTGCAGGGGAAGAATCCCTGCCCTGCTCCTGTTGGCCACACCATTCCTGATCCAGGCCAGGAGCCATTGGCCTTCTTGCCCACCTGGGCACACTGCTGGCTCATGTCCAGCCTGCTGTCCATCAGTTCCCCCAGGTCCCTTTCTGCCTGGCTGCTGTCCAGCCCCTCTGTCCCCAGCCTGTAGTGCTGCAGGGGTTGTTGTGGCCAAAGTGCCGGACCCGACACTTGGACTTGTTAAACGTGACCTTGTTGGATTTGGTGCCTGGATCCAGCCTGTCCAGGGCCCTGTGCAGAGCCCTCCTACCCTGCAGCAGATCCACACTCACACCCAGCTTGCTGTCATCTGCAGATTTTCTGATGTTGGACACAATCTCCTCATCCAGACCATTTCATGCAGGCATTGAAATCCACACTGGCTGGCTCTGACCCCTCGGCCATCCTGTGGGTGCCCTGTGTTGGCACTAAAGGTGATCTGTTCCATAGCCTTGCTGGGCACCCAGGTCTGGCTGACAGGCCTGGAGTTCCCCAGATCCTCCTTCCAGCCCTTCTTGGGGATGGGCTCACACTGGCACCGCCAGTCCTCTGAGACCTCCATGCTGAGCCAGGACTGATAGTAAATGATGGAGAGCACCTCCACAGCTCCCTCATCCCCCTAGGATGGATCCCATCTCATCCCATACACCTGTGAGCATCTGAGTGGCTCAGCAGATCATCAGCTGCTTCCTCCTGGATTACAGGGGCTGTTCTGCTCCCTGTGCCCATCTACCAGCTCAGGAGAACACTTCTCCTGAGGACAGACTGTCCTAATATTGTAAACTGAGACAAACATGCTGTTAAGTAGCTTTGCCTTTTCCTTATCTTTTGTTACTATATTCCCCACTGCAATTAATAAAGGGTAGAGGTTCTCCTGTGTCTCCTTTTGCTTTATAGTTTTTCCACAAACTTTTTTTTTTTTAAAGAATGGGTTAGGTTAAGTTCTCATTGAGCTTTCACCTCTCTAATTTTCTTTCAGATAATCTTAGGGCATCCTTAAATACTTCCTGTATTGCCAGTCCTTTTTTCCCCTGAGTTCCCACAAAAGCTCCACGGGGATGCCAGGCCAGTCTTTTTCCTCACTAGATTGTATTTTGGCTCCCTGGTACAGACTACTCCTTCCCCTTTAAAACTATTTTCTTGAAATGTGTTGGTCCTTCCTGAAGCCCTTTGATTTTAAGGGCTCTTTCTCTTTAAAAAATCAGTACCTGATTTGGTACTCCCCAGATCTGCATCCTAAACAGGCCAAAGTCTGCCCTTCCTAATTCCAGTGCAGAAGTTTTGTTGCTTCCCCTCCTTCTTTCACAGAACATTGAAAACTTGATTATTTCATGGTCACTGTGGCCCAGGCAGCCTACGAGGCCCACATCTGCCATCAGCCCTTCTCTGTTTGTGAACAGCAGGAGACAGAGCTTTCCTTGGGAGTGGGAGTGTAACCAAAAATTCGGTAAAACAGAAAACTCTTTAACCCCAATTTAGCATTAAGAAGCAGCATTCTTTATTCAGCTGGATGCACAGGAGATAGTTCCTCCCAAAGCCGTGCATGCTGAGTACAGGAAAGTTTCTTGTTATTTCCTGTATTTTGTACACATATTCATTGATTGTCCTGGACTAAACACACTCATGATAATAATTACTCCAAAATCATTAACGTATTTTCCCTCACCATTACCCATGTGTTCTTCTGTCCTGGGGGTCTCTCTGGTGGTTCCTGGTGGTTGTGGACCCCAATGTTTCAGTCAGGCGGGCTGAGCTGGCAGGACACTGAGGCTGCTGAACTTCCAGTTCCCCTTCTCACACAATGGGCATTGTGTGGTTTCCATAGGCCTGGGGTTTTGGAGAACAAGCTCCAGGTGTCAGCTCACCTGGTGTAGACAATTGATCATCTGGTAACATGAAGTCACAGAGTAGGCTGTGACATCACAGAGCAGCTTATGTGGGGTCATTGGGCAGCTATGACATAACAGATTGCCTCTGTGACACCACAGGACAGAAGTCTGAAATCACAGAGCTAACTGTGACATCACACTGCAGAGGTCTGCCATCACAGAATTGGCTGTGACATCAGGGGCCAGCTGTGTAACATTAGAGAATGAGCTGTGACCTCACAGAGCAGGCTGTGACATCACAGAGGGGCTGCGTGACATCCCAGCAGGGCTGTGTCAGGTCACTGGCTTGGTCACTCTGCCCCAGCTCCCCCTCACAGTTTCTCCCAACAACTCCAATGCTGTTCATGCCCAGCAGGGTCCCTGTCCCCCGGGATCCCCCCGGCCCACCTGGAGCCACAGCCTCCACCAAAGGATGTTCCACAGGATCCACCCCAGAGCCTGACAGGGGACAAGGGGCCAGGGCTGTGTGACCAGGACATCAAGGATATGGATTATCCAGGTCACTGTGGCCTGGTTTGGGTTGCCCAGGGCAGGAAAGATGTCTGGCAGCTGGAGCAGGGTCTGGGAAGGGCCTCCAAGGTGGGGCTGGAGCCCTTGGGCTGTGAGCAAAGGCTAAAGGAGCTGGGCTGTTCCAGCCTGGAGCAGGGAAGGCTGAGGGGCTCCTCATCCCAGCCTGGCAGTGCCAACAAGGAGGGGATGGAGAACACAGAGCCAGGCTCTTCACTGGGGCCTGGTGGGAGACAAAAGCCAATGGGTGGAAGGAGAAAGATGGGAGATCAGTCAGGGCATGAGGAGATGAAATGAGTCAGGCTGGTTTCAGCATTTCCTCAACACCAAGAGCAGCCTGACCTCCCTTCTTCATCCACCACTGAAAGCTTTGCAAATCAGGAATTATTAAAGCTGTTTTGCCTCCATTCCAGGATGAGCATCCCGATACAAGAACTTAATTGTGTTTATATCTATCACAGATCTCTCCTGCTGATTCCGCTCACACAGACATACCTTCTGGAGCATTCTCTGGTTTTCCACTGAGGTGGAGGATCTTTGCCTCTTCTACATCAAAACCATTCAGATTCACTGCCCAGGCTTTCTGTTGCTCCTACAGAGACAAATCACCCTCAGTGCAATGCATTTACAACAATTCCCACACTGCAATTTAAACAGACACCGAAGTCCCCTTCTCTTAGAATCTGAAGATGTTTGACTGTGCTGCAAGGGTCAGTCACACAGAGGCAGGTCAAAGCAGTTTTTCCTCAGACTTCCATACATCGTCCTGCTCACATTTTCACACAATGGCAAATTCAGTGTCATTGCCAGCGGGAAAAGCCACAGCCACAAAGCCACCAAATGCTTCATAAACAGATTTCAGAACACAGTGTAAAACATTCCAGAAGTGTTCCCTGTGGAGACATTGTCCTAGAATAGCTACCACCAGCAGTTTCACTTTGCATAGGCTTACAGCTCTGTGTTTTTGTTGCCTGCTACATTTTAACGCCTCATTAGTCAAAAGCTAAATTTTGCTTCCAGAAGCAGCATAGGCTTAGAGTGCATGGCAGTCTCTACAGCTTCGGTCTCATCCTAGGCTCCTGAAGCCCAGAGCTGCAAGTAGTGATGGCTGGGACTTGTCAGTCCCGTGTGCCCACTTGATAGAACCTATAGTTTACTGCTTTGTAAAGGGGCAGGAAGGAGTAGCGGTTGTTGAAGTAATTGTAACTTAGCAACATGATCACCTTCTTGGTAGGGGAATCCTCAGCAGGGTCATTCTCTTTGCTTAGGAGGAAATTTGCCATCTCCATCTGCATAGTGCTGCAGTTGGGAATGTAGCGATTCCCCCCCAGCCTTTGTGGGGGTGCTTTGAATTTTGGATCCAGATTTTCCTGCATTCACATATGAAAATATTGTCTTGCAGCTATTTAATAGCCTGTATTAGAGCTTTCATGGGAGTAAACCCAACACTCTTCCACATCACACCCACCAGATAACTAGGACTCTGAGGTCTCATGCCACCCAGTCACAACTAACTTATATTTTCCTCCCTGCCACCAAGTTGGTTAGGGACTGTGTGCACTTGGGTCTAGTGCAACAATTCCAGAGATCAGAGATAAGGAGAAGATACAAAAACGCTCACAGGATGTAAAGCTGTCAGCTGACAGGCCTGCCCACACTCGTCCTAGCATACAGCTGTGCCAGCAAGGCTCAGCTGGGCGAACAGCAGCTCGCCAGCCCCAGTGCTCAGAGCTCTGCCCCTCATGCTGGCAAGGAGGTGGGTGGCTGTCAGGAGCACAGCCCACCTCCTCCTGCCTGAGCAGCAGCCGGTAGGGCAGCGTGGCAGGGAGCCCAGAGCCCCATGGCTACAGACAAGCAGCCTGGGCGAGGCTCCCGCACTAAACCTCTGCTGTTGGTGGCCGGCGCTCACCGGGTATCTTGGATGGCATCTGTCTCTCTGTCTCTCTTGCTGGAGCTGTGGGAGCGATTGGCTGGCTTCACGGGTGACACGCGGACGGGGCTGGGCCCGGGGCCACTCTCCTTGGCCTTGCGTTGCCATCATGCAGGCAGCGCGTTTGGGATCAGCGTGTCCAGCTTCAGCAGCCCGTGCAAGTCTGCCTCGAACAGGAACTGCGCCATGGTCCTGCGGGCGGGTGGCGTTGGCTGTACTCACCGGCCGGGCTGAGCCTACTCCGACAGGCCCCGCCGGCCTCCCCACCACCAGACCGTGCAAGCCCTCCGGCCGCTCCTCCCCGCCAACGGACACCCCCACTCTCCCCAGCCGCTCCTCGGGACACCCCATCAGCCGATACGCCCTCCCTCCGCTCCTCGGGGATCCTTGAGCAGCCAGCACCCCTTCCAGCCGCTCTTTGGGGCTCTCTCGGATAAGTGACATTCTCCTGTCCCTGCCTTTCAAGGGCAATCTCGTCCTGCTCTTTCTCCTCCCCTCAGTGCTTTGCCTCTGCCCTGTGCCCCTGGGGCTGCTCTTGGCCAGGCAGCCTCAGTGGGAGCCAGCCCTGGCTGCAGCCCTAGAGGGCCCCCCAAGACAAGGCCCAGCAATTAGGAGGCCAATGAAAGCTCTGGGCAGCAGCAGAACCCTCAGCAGAGTTCTTTGGACAATCATGGACTGGCCACACCTACACTGCAGCCTCACTGGGAATGTTTCCTATGTACAGTAGACTTTCAAAAGAAGCTGTTTGAGGGAAAGGAGAACTAAACACTCACTGTCTTCTCCTCAAGTAAGTCCAAATTCGGACACAGCATAAGATGAAGATCAGCTCCAAGACAAGCAGGCCTGCCAGGAACCCCAGCCAGCAGCCAGTTCCCTGACAGAAACCCCTTCCAAGGCCCTTCTGGGCATCAGGAACATGGGCAGTGGTTCCAGCTGCACCTGTGGGAGCAATGGGGAGCGTCAGCCCGTGCTGTGCTGCACTGCTGAGCTGGCAGCACAGTGGATGCGGGCAGGACGTTCTCCGTTTCCCCCAGAGCTGGGGCCTGCAGGCACCTTGCCGCCCCTTGGCACAGGCTGTGCCACCCAACAAAGCCCAGCAGGCCGGGAGGAGAGCCCGGGGGCGGCGCAGCTGCTTGGGCAGTGACTGCTTGGAAGAACACGGGCCAAAGCCATCCCTGAGCAGCCACTGCTAGCCCTGGCCCTCCCTGCCCCGTGACAGCTCCCCCAGCCCCAGGGCACAGAGTCAGGACCTGGCAAGACCCAGTGCAGCCCCTGCCCAGTCGGGAGCCAAGGCCGGCTCTGGCCCTGGGCTCACGGGAGGGCTCCCGTTCGGGGCTGCTCCTGAGCCTTGGGCCTCTGGGCACTCAGGGCCAGCTCCAGAGCAGCTGCAGCGGGAGGGACGTTGGTGCACGAGTCCCCTTTTCCCCGGGGCTGTGAACGAGCTCTAAAGGCACCCTCAGCTTTGGCTGCGGCAGGGCCATGCAAGGGCAGGCCCTGGAGGAAGAGCTGCTGCCACACAGCCCTGCCAAGGGCTGAGCCCTGCTGAGCCCGGCACAGCAATTACCTTCTGAGCCTGTGCCCGTGCCCATGCCTGTGTTTGGCTTGGCCTTCCCTCCTGCAGCAGGGGCTGCCAATCGGCCTCTGCTTCCTTGCGGAAACATCTCCTTCTGTCCTGCCTTTTGGCCCATCACTTGAGAAACAAAAAGTACACCTGAACAGATGGAACGATTCTCCATTACTTTGATGGCATCTTCAGGACGTCATGTGTCGGATCTCAAGATCTCAGTCCTGAGATGCTGAGCCACCGAGACCCTGGGGGGGCTCGGGACTCCTGGAATGCTGCCAGAAGTGTCTGGTAGCTGGACTTTAACCCTGCACAGGAGACGACAAGGATGAGGGCTTCACAGGGTGAATGGTGAAGGGATTAGTTAATTAGAGGGTGAGACACAAGGTTTAGGATTTATGTACAGGGGGGTTTAGAGGAGTAAGATGGAGGAATTGGGGTGTGTCCTGTCCTCCTCCTTCTTCCTCCTCTCCTCCATCTTCTTTGGCCACGGTGGCACTTTTGGATTGGTTATTACTAAGAGTACACCGAGTTATAACAATAGATGGTATTGGGGAAAAATGATAAATATTGTATACGTCACAATGGGTATAAAGATAGGTGCCTGCCCCGGAGGGCAGAGACAGTGTGCCCATGGCTGACTGCTGAGCAGATCTTTGTTAGGCTGAAAGAACATCTTTTAGATAAACAATTAATAAACATAAAACCAGAAAGAAGAACTGAAGCCTCTTCTCGTCCTTCGATCCGCGGGCTGCCCCAAGGCCACCTCGGGCCTTTCCAGGCCCCTCAAACAGCCGAGATAAACCGGACACTTGGCTTCCCTGGACGGACTCGAATCACTACAACCTTTCGGGGGGAGATAGCCCGGACATTTGGCTTCCACTGGGTGAGCTCTGACCACCACAACCTTTCGGGGGGGGGCACCACCACCACTCTCAAAGCCCTGAAGAAAAAGAGAGAAGAAGAAAAAAAAGCCAACAGAGACTGCAAAAAACAGCAGTCACTGAGAATTCCATCTCTCAGTTTCTGCCGAAGAGAATTCGTAGCAGGACAGCCCGGACTGGAACCAGAAGGCGCCCTGGGACCACCTCTCGTGATCTGCTGGACAGATCGAGACGTCCAGACTGCTCTGAACAACAGATTTGGTAAGAAAGCCTGAAAAATAAGAACATGGGGGCACACCTTCCCAGGAACAACGGGAAATTTTGTCCGCCTTTTAAGGTGTGACACAAACATACACAAAAAAAAAAAAATTAATTAGCTCTGGCCTTAAAAGGCCAGGAAGGAAGACCCCCGAGACGCAGCAGACGTCCAGGGGGGGGCCCTTAAAAGGGGGGGAGCAAGACTCCGGAAAAAAAATTAGCTCTGGCCTTAAAAGGCCAGGAAGGAAGACCCCGAGACGCAGCAGACGTCCGGGGGGGGGGACTCTCTGAAAGAGAGGGGGGAGCAAGGCTCCAGGAAAAAATTATTAGCTCTGGCCTTAAAAGGCCGAGAGGAAAATGCTCTTGGAGAAAAAGAGCAAGAAATATTATTAAAATACCTGGTCCCAAAACCCAGAAACCCTGGGAAACTCCCAAAAAGCGTCCAAAAAGTCCAGAGAGCATGGAGGACTCAGGAGCAGAGGGAGAGCAGGGGGAGGAGAAAAAGGGATCGGAGGAGGCGCTTTCTCGCGGCAGCCAGGCAGCGGCGGAGCAGGCGGGGAGCGCGGGTAAAGAAAAAACAAAAGACGCGTGTTCAGATACGGCTTTGCTAAGCTCAGGGCCGGGGGGTGCAGCGGCCCCGGGGGCCGGCAAGGTAGCAGAAACGCGCGCGGCGGGCAAAACTCGCAAAAAACCCGGGGGGGAGAAGCCACAAACCAAAGCCGGGGCGTCTGACCCATGCAGCGAAATTAGGGGAATTGCGCAATCCCAGAAAAGCTGCGGGAGACGCAGGGGGCGCGCAGTTGTGACGCAAAAAACCCGGAGCGAGGCGCGGCCGGCGCGGGTGCCGGCGGGGGCGGCCGCACACACTGACGAAAGGCCACACACACACAGGGTCGGAGGAGGAGGAGAGAGTCAGAGGCAGACCGAAGGGGGAAAATTCAGAGGCGGAAAAAAAAAAGGGGGAAGGAAAAAATTACCTCGGGAGAGACAGAGGGCGGCTCGGAAAGCACGCATGCGCAGAGTAAAGAGCGCGGGCGGGGGCGGGCCAGACCCACGGTAACGTCTCGGGCGAGGAGGGGCCCTCTCCAGACTTGGTGCCTTTGGTAAAAAACCCTCGTGGAGTCCAAGCCTCTCCCCTCCTGGGGAGGCTTGTGTGTTTTCTAACCCTATCGTCAGTTGAATCAAAAACTAGGTAACCCCTGAGTGAGCTTGCAAACAGCAACAATCGCAGAACAAAGAGGCAGTTGTGAGCAGAGCTACAGCATCATTTCGTAACAAGTCTGCAACTATGCAACGATTTTCCTCAACAAGATATAAGAAGAAACGAATACTCAGACAAAAGTCGGGACTCAGACTGCAAAGGACAACTCAGAAGAGAAACAAGAGAAACGAAAGACTCTGGGGGGGTTTTTCTCTTTGGGGTCTTGAATATTTCTGTATAAGAATGAAAGACTGGGAGGTTTTCTCCTTGGGGTCTTGAATTGCAATAGGCAATGGGGTAAATTTACCTATTACAGGGGAAACTGACAAAGGATCATATATTGATCAGCTGGTAGATTTCTTTGACATTTCTCCCATTTGGAGAGGAATTTTAAGGGCAGATTTCTTTGACATTTCTCTCATTTGGAGAAGAATTTTAAGGGTAGGATTTTATGTTTTAATAGTTTAGGATTTTATATTGTAATAATTTTCCTAGTCCTCATCCATGTCGTCCCAGATGCCATGAATCGGATTGTAAAAGAGGTTTTCTTGGGGCAAACAGAAGGGGGAGATGTCGGATCTCAAGATCTCAGTCCTGAGATGCTGAGCCACCGAGACCCTGGGGGGGCTCGGGACTCCTGGAATGCTGCCAGAAGTGTCTGGTAGCTGGACTTTAACCCTGCACAGGAGACGACAAGGATGAGGGCTTCACAGGGTGAATGGTGAAGGGATTAGTTAATTAGAGGGTGAGACACAAGGTTTAGGATTTATGTACAGGGGGGTTTAGAGGAGTAAGATGGAGGAATTGGGGTGTGTCCTGTCCTCCTCCTTCTTCCTCCTCTCCTCCATCTTCTTTGGCCACGGTGGCACTTTTGGATTGGTTATTACTAAGAGTACACCGAGTTATAACAATAGATGGTATTGGGGAAAAATGATAAATATTGTATACGTCACAATGGGTATAAAGATAGGTGCCTGCCCCGGAGGGCAGAGACAGTGTGCCCATGGCTGACTGCTGAGCAGATCTTTGTTCGGCTGAAAGAACATCTTTTAGATAAACAATTAATAAACATAAAACCAGAAAGAAGAACTGAAGCCTCTTCTCGTCCTTCGATCCGCGGGCTGCCCCAAGGCCACCTCGGGCCTTTCCAGGCCCCTCAAACAGCCGAGATAAACCGGACAGTCATGCTTATGCAGAATCGGGTAAAATCAACAAATCATCTGGTCTTTTTCAGCTGGGCCAGGGCCCACCCTCCTCCAAACATCTGCCAGTGCTGAGCAGAAGTTGTGAATGGATTGTGCATGACAAGGGCACACAAGTGCATGGCTCTGTCCTGGCACCTGCAGCGATGCCCCCCTGGCCAAGCTTTGGGATCTGATCTGGCAGCTCTCCCAGGGGAAAGGCCTTGACCTACCCTCACCATCTCCCAGAGGCTCAATCCTGAACGTGGGCTGGGAAGCCAGATCACCTTTACCAACAGGCTCAGCTGCAAAGAAAGGCAGGACACAACAGCTCCAATGGCACTGCTGAAGATTCTCCTTCAGGCCCGAGTGGCAGTGAGGGCACCTGGGTGATTGGTGCCATCCAAGGCACTCCCTTGGCTCTGCCTTCCAGTCAGGAGCAGGGCCAGGGGCACCTCGTGCCTGCAGTGGCCCCACACTGGGATGGAAGGAGCCCCTTCCGGGGCAGTTGGGGCAGAAAGGACTCTTTCTTTTGCCAGCAGCTCCAAACCCAGCCCCAGGCAGGGCCAGGGCTTGGCAGTGGCAGCAGGAGCAGCTCAGGCTCCCTGGAGCCAGCAAAGGAGCTGAGAAAGGCTCAGCCCTGGGGCACAGCCCTGAGCCCGGCCCCTTCCCTCTCTGCTCTTCTCTGTGGCTGCACAGAGCACACAGAAGGACACACTGGCCTTGAACGTGGGAGGAGAATGGACAGATAAATGATCCTTCCTCCCACTGAGAGCGATCCTGTGTTATTAGCAAAAAGGGACTTTGCAAAATATCCTCAGATGTTTAATGGAGCTGCGCGGTGAAATATTCATGTCGCAGGCACAGATACAGGGTGGATCCAGCTTTCTCTCTCTGGGGGTCTGGGGGCTGACCTTGGTCTCAGGGCACTACAAAGGGCCAATCAAGGAAATGGGAGGCAGTGGTTCAGGGACATTGGAAGAGGGGAAGGAGCTCATGGGGTGTAACTTAGGGGATGCCTCCACAGTGGGATCCCTCAGACTCCAGAAAGAAACAGGACCAGGTTATCAGATTCTTTCAACCATGAGATTCTGTTAAGGGAAAGGGCTCACAAGTGACCTCTTTTCACATAGAAACTGATTATTTTGCCAGGAAAGGCACAGGAGAACTTACCTCTAGAATTTTCAAGAGGTTTCAAGCCATCATCCGATAGGTCATCCAGATAATGCATGTTACCATCCCAGTCTAGAAGGGAGCACAAACAAACCCATTTCCATGGTGTGCTGGCATCCCACTCTGCCTTAGGCAACTGGGCACTGCAAGGGAGTTGGTTAAGGCCGTGGGAGCCAGGTGTGAATGGACAAAGCCAGAGCTGCACAGGGGCCTGGGCAGTTCTGGGCTGGCTCCTGGTCACCCTCCACCCTCTTTGCAGGCCCTGTGACACATCCCTGGATAGGAAACAGGGGCAGCCCAGGGCCCTGGGGGCTCTCTCCCTCCCCCAGAGGAAACCCGCCCTGAATACCCTGGAGAAAACCATCCCCAGCGCTTCCCGGGGAGCAGGGAGCACTGTCCCGGGAAAGGGGAGCCAGGCTGCCGGCTCACCTGCTCGCCATGCTTGCAGCGGAGCAGCCTGGGCAGCCCTGGCAGGCAGGGCCACGGCCAGGAGGAGCAGGAGGAAGAGGCGCAGAGCAAGGGCCATGGTGCCTTGCCCTCTGCCAGTCCCGCAGCTCTTGCTGCCACCGCTGTCCTGACACCGCTGTCCCAATGTCAGCACCACTGCTGCCACCGCCGCTGCTGCTGCCGCAACAGTTGTGCTAAAGCACTGACTGCTCGCTCCTTGTGCTGCTGTGCAACCACGGGGCTCTGGCACCTCTGTGACCTCAGAGCCTGCTGTGACCTCATGGCTGGGGCAGGATTTTCTTGGAATGGATCTCAAGAGGTGCCCTTCCAGCAGGGAGAGCATGTCCCTCCTGATACCTTTTGCAATCTCTTTTTTTTTTTCACAGGAAGTGAGTTATAAAACATTGGACAAGTGAGGCTTTTCATGGTTCTACATACACCAGCAATGCCAAATGTAAAATTCCACTCATGTTGATGATTCCCACTATTGCAGGCAGCAGCGGCCCTGCCATACTAACACCGAGTCCCTGCTCTGCGCTGTGCAGCCCTTTGTCCCATATTTAAAAAGTGAACAACTTGATGCCAAAGCTTACAAAAATAATCTAACACAGGACATCAGGGTAGTTGCACACTTCAGGGGACACCCAAACCCCGTGCACATCTTATGAGTGTCCTCAGCCACCCTAAAATCCCCGTGTGCCTCACAGGAGACCCCCAAGTCCTGCTCAATTTACAGATGCCCCTGCACACCTTTGGACATACATTAAATTCCGTGCACAACTTCTTGGTGTCCCCAGTCCCCTGCACAGCAGAGAGGTGACCCAAAGTCCCTGCATGCCTTTAGAGGGACCCAAACATAACACTCAGGGAGCAGCAACAGTGCTGAGCCATCTTCTGTGTGTGTGTGTTCACCATGTGTCCCTGGGTGAACAGATGAGGCCTGGGGGACAAATCCCCACTATGCTCATAAGAGATCCGGGGCTGCCACAGGCCCAGTGTCTGTCGGGCTCTGAGCTCATCCCTCCGGCTATGAAGGACTTCCTTCAGAGTCCAGCGTCTTTCCATTATTCTCAAGGCAAGCACCTACTGATGGCTTCCCTCTTTCCCTGGCCTTGCCACTGGAGGAGGTCCAGGCCCAGATGATGCCAGGGAAGGAAATGTGCCCTCAGCCCAGGGACGCTCAGCATGGGCTCTCCAGCCCTCGGGGCCCTGCCGCTGGTCACAGCAGCCCCTGCCTGGCTCCTGCTTGCCCACAGCGTGGGCATCCACGGCTGCTCCTGGCCATGGAGCTCAGCCAGTGTTGCTGCCAGGTGGGCTTTGCTGCTGCTGCCACCCAGACACTGGGCTGACAGCTCCATCTCTTTATTGCAAAAGAAGAGCTCATTCGGGAAGTGCTGCAGTGCCCGATTTCTTCAGCCCTACTAGCTGCCAACACCAACACCCAGAGTGGGCTGCCCCCAGAAAACTGTCAACTCTGGGGTTTGGCTGTAGGGCACGGCTGCTTTACAGCACAGGTGGAGTGCGCTGGGGTAAGGACAAGGAACAGGGAGAGGTCTTCTGTATGTTTATTCCCTGCAGAGTCAGCGACAGAATGACACTGAATTAAAGGCCTCCACTGATTTCCAAACTGCGGAGGTCCCTGGGGAGGATACAGTCTTTAGCCAGTTGGGAGAAACTGAGGGTGGAACACAAGGCGGGGAATACATTGTTTAAACCAATAGGGGATTACAGGGGAGGAGGACAACTTAAACAAACCAATAGGGTTTCAACAGATATCAAATGGACAGGGAAGTATCTAGAGAAAGGAGCAGGCTTGGGGAGGGATTGACATTGAATGGGAGGAGGAACAGGGAACAAAAGGGCAGGACTTTGGGGAGATGGACAACTAGGGGAAAGCCAACAACACGGCGGGGGGGGGAAGGAACAACCCATTGGCAATAAAATGTGGTATAACAATACCAAATAAGGGGGTGTCATAAAACTGACTACTAGGACCGAATTACAATCAAAAATATGCACTGCAACAGGGAAGCTCTCAGTCAGGGCTGTGTTGAGCACTTCCAAATCCTTTCCAGCATCAATAGAAGGTCAAACTTGCCCTTATCCCATGCAAGCAGAGTGTTCCCTAACAGCAACCCATTCCAAGGTCCTCTGAGAAATATGTATTTTATGATTGGCTTTTTGCTAATATAGCAGCCATAGAACACTGCAATTTGTCAGAGAAAAAGAATGTATTGCTCTCCTATCAGAAGAAACTAACTTCTTCCTGCATCGCTCAGCCCTCAGGAAGCCGGTTAGGATTAAGAGGGAGAAGTTGACGAAGACCAGACAAAATCCTGTGTTTGAATGGAATTTATGCATCATGTATGAGATGCACGAATATGCAACAGATTATTGTTTTTAAGGGTTAATCCTCTGTTAATGTCTGTCCTTTTTCGGGCTTATGCTGCCCAGAAAATAGATACCAAGATGTCTGTAACTCTATCTTTCTATTGTCTCCTATTGTCCTAATCCAAATTGTCCAAAATTTTTAGCACTCTAATGATATTGCTATTTTTATAACCAATTTATTAATAATAAAGTTTTACAATTTTACAAACAAGTGATTGCCATTTTTCACACCCCTCCTGGGAATCGGGAACCCGTGTGGTGGGGCTGGCTGCACCTGTGGGAGCAATGGGGAGCGTCAGCCCGTGCTGTGCTGCACTGCTGAGCTGGCAGCACGGTGGATGCCGGCAGGACGTTCTCCGTTTGCCCCAGAGCTGGGGCCTGCAGGCACCTTGCTGCCCCTTGGCACAGGCTGTGCCACCCAACAAAGCCCAGCAGGCCGGGAGGAGAGCCCGGGGGCAGCGCAGCTGCTTGGGCAGTGGCTGCTTGGAGGGACACGGGCCAAAGCCATCCCTGAGCAGCCACTGCCAGCCCTGGCCCTCCCTGCCCCGTGACAGCTCCCCCAGCCCCAGGGAACTGACTGACACAAACTCTACAGCCAGCCAAGAGTGGGTGGCTCCATAATTGCTCCTTTTCAGGTCTGGATATATTTTTTGGTGATCCATGGTTGCATTCCAGTCACCAGCAGAGGTTTGAATCCTCAGTCAGGCTGGACTAAAGGCTTTTT
>NW_026992494.1:0-66591 GCF_028769735.1 Zonotrichia leucophrys gambelii | reverse complement strand
GCCAGGTTGGGCACTGTCAGCCCCTTGTACTGCCCTCAGCATCCCCCCCTAGCCCACATCCCAGTGGCCTCAAGGATCTGCTGGAAGGACTCCCTGGGGAGCCTTGCTCAGGAATGGCCCTGGGGGCTCCTTCATGCTCCCTGCAGGGACTGCAGGTTTGTCAAAGGACTTGGGGTTTGCCTTTAGCCTTGGAGTCTCTGAGAGCTTTGTGCAGACATGGCCTCCAATTATGTGTTGTAATTAGTCTCTGCAGAGGCTTTGTCAGTAACAACACTCAGTAGGGCTCATTAATGCTTCAAGGTACTTCAGTTATTTTAAGGAACTTGGTGTTTCCCTTTTGATACAGACTCTGTGAGAGGTTTGTGCAATCATGGCCCCAATTATCTGTGTTAATTAGCCCCTGGAGAGCTTTGTAGTGACACTCAGTGGGGCTCATTAATGCTTTGAGACACTCAATGTGTTGAAGGTACTTTGGATTTTCCTTCCCACACTGAGTGTCTGAGAGGTTTTCATGCCATCCTGGCCACCAATTCTCTCCTCCAAGGAGTCCATGAGGAGCCTGTGTTGGAGAGGGACCTCAGTGGGAGCCATGAATGCCTGGAGACACTTTGGGTGTTTCCTCTGACTTGGACTCCTGGCAAGGTTTGTGCAATCTCCTTCCAGGCCCTGATGTTCAAGGGCTCAGCTCCAAATGCACAGTGAGGCTCATGAGGATCAAGCAAGTCCTGACAAACCCTGGCTCTGCCTTGATTTCCCTCTGCTCCAGTGTAGTTGATTAGGAGGTTTTCCTTTGACAGTTATGGAGAAATAGTTCAAAGAGCTTCCAGGAAATATGTAGACCTATTTTAAAGGGTGTCTTTTATTGCTGTTCTTATTACACAAGAGATGATTGCAGCATTCAGTGACTGATATTGATGCAGGGACTCTCCTAAGGAGCTCTGGCCTGCTCAGAGAAGCTGTGCCTTGAGCTCTGAGCCAGTGTGGACAACCTTGCTCCACATTCCCCAAGCCCATTGTGTCTCCCCTCACTCACCTGGGACCTGCTTGAAGAACTGGCTGCACACAGCCAAAGAGGGATTTTCCTTCATTTCTTTGTGAAGCAATCTAAAACTCCTGAGTTTCCCAACTGCAAACAGACATCCTCCTCAAGTGTGTGCCAAGCCCAAGGTGCCACCCAGAGCACTCCAGACCTGTCCCGGGCCAGCTGTGAGGGTGGATCATCATCCCAACATGCAGTGGTGCCATTGCAAGGGACTGTTGCCATGGAGACTGCAGGGACCCCAATGCCGCGTCTGGGTGCCATGGCAACCCCCATCAGTTCAGGTTTCCTTGGAAACCAGCCTAAGGAGCGATTCCTGCAGCCAGGTTGCATGGACACTTGCCTGCAGAGCTGTTGCTGTCCTCAGCTGCCATGGCAGCCCTCAGGACAAAGCGGTGCCAGGGCTGTTCCAGGTACAATTGCAGTGACACTCGTTGGTGCCACCAGGTGCCATGGCAATGGCCACAGGGACCCAGTCCTTGGTTTGGTGCCATGGCAACCAATGTCCTGCCCCGTTGTGATGGTTGGTGGCCATGGAAAGCTGCCCTGGGCCCTTGCTCAGGGCTGGTGTCAGTGCCCAGAGCCAGAGGGGATCCCTTGCTGGGGGCTGTGCCATGGCCACCTGCCCTGTGCCACGCTGGCCGCTCAGGCACCAGGAACCAGCAGCCAACGGCACTGCCAGGGCCAAAGGCCAGGTCAGCCAGACAGAAAGGGGCAGGGCTGGGCACTGTTTCTATGGCAACTGGCACTGGGGAGACACCTGGGTCACCTGGCCTGGCAGTTGCCATGGAAACCCCTGGCAGGGACTGAGGGCACAGCCCCTGGCACTGAGACACTGCTGGGCTGGGTGCTGAGCCCAGGGCTGAGCACGCAGAGATGGTTTTGTTCTTGCTGAGCTGCAGCACAGCCAAGGCCTGTCCTGCCCCTCGTCCAGCCACGCTGGGGAGGGGCTGGGGCTGCAGGGGAGCTGGGCAGGAAACACAGCCAGGACAGGGGACCCCAACTGAGCCCGGGCATAGCCCAGACCAGAGCACATCATGCTCAGGGTATTGGCAGGGGGAACAGGGAGGAAGGGGGGAATTTTGGAGGGAGGGCTTTTGCCTTCCCAGGGAACACATAGGCAAGAGGAGGCTCTGTTTCACCAGTGGGCAGACACAGACACCAACTTAAAGAATTGTGTCATTTATATCATGCACAGCTGCAAAGATTTACAAAAGGATGAGCTCAGCAAAGCACATCATCATTAGCAAAGAATTACAAAAGAAGCTCAGCAATCCATCATAACCCATCATTACATTTTGATGACCAATTCCTTGGTGAAACACTGGAGGTGTTTGTGGCAGACAAAGATTCTGGCTGACTATCAAGGTACACCTTACAGACACCAGTAGTACATTAGTGACACCATTCTTCATTCTTTTTTTCTCAATCTCATTGGAGGTAGGAACAACAATTCTGTTGTGCATGGAGCTGGCACCTTTTTAATTCCAGAATAATGCCCCCAGGCCCTTTGCTGTTCAGCTTTCCCATGCTGTCCATGGCTAACAAGGCTTGGGGGGGGGGCCTTTCCCCTCTGGCTGGAAGGGGCTGGGTCCCAGTCCCTGAGGGGCACCCAGGCTCCTGGATGGAATTCTTGTGCAAGTCCCTCAGGGTCACAGCAGCCTTCACATGGAGCCCCGTGGATCAGAGCATTTCCCAAAGGGGCTCTTGGGGCAAACAGGGAGATCTGGTCTGGCAGGATGTGTAAAACAATATCCTGTCAGATTCTCCTGACACAGACTCCTTGGCTGCAGGGACACATTCCCATTGTTCCTGTCCAGTTTTCAGGACTCAGAGTTGTCTTTCCTAGGAGCTGCTCCTTCAGCTGCCTCGGGAGGGCCTTTTGGCCTCCGGACCCACACTCTGGCTCCATTATTAGGGCTGATGGATCCAAACCCTTTAGCTCCACAAATGGTGGTGACTGGAGCTGGATCTCCTTTTTTCACAATCATTCTTAAAACTGCAAGATCAATAATTGTGCTACCCTGTCATGGGGTTGAATAATCCAATCTTGTTATTTATTGTTTAACAGAATTACTGTAATTTCTCCTTGATATTCTGCATCATTTCCTCCTGCCATGACAGGAACACTTTGCAAGGCCAAGCTTCAAGGGAGCAGTTACCAAAGCAAAGTGTCCTGGAGGAATCTGAATTCCTGTTTCAGAATTGATAGTTCTCATTTGCCTTGAATTTCTCCTCATTAATTCCAATGCATGAAGGCCCAGCCCTGCAGCCTCTGGGCTGGCCCTGCCAGGGGCCATCACAGCCAGAACAATTTCCCAGGCAGCCCAAGTCTCACTGCCCATGGCTGGATTTGCAAATTGGGGGCAGCTGTGCACAGCCATGGGGGTTCCATTTCCCCAGTGGGCCATTGTGAAGGGCATGGAGCATATCTGGGAGATGGGTTCTCCATGGGCAAAGGTTCCCATCTCCTCATTTTTCCAACTGCTCTTTTAAAAACCCCATCACCATTTCAAACAATCCTGCAGCTTGTGCATAGTCTGGTACATGAAAAACCCTGAAGGCAATATCCCTGTATTGTTCACAGGAACAGACAAAGCACTCTGCATCAAGGTATCAGCACACCCTGTAAAAATAGCCAATTTCCTCCCTTCCTCCCTTTTTCATTGTGTACAACCTCACAAACTTGACCACTGACATGAGGGTCCTGGCCAATCCTGTGCTGTAGGGTATATAGTGTTACATCCCTGAGTAGCCAAAGATACCAAATTAGTAATGTCAGCACTATTTCACATTATTATTTTTTTATATGTGTAGAAGGAGCTAGTAGTGGGCTTGTTAGCTAAAAGAGCAAGAAGTAAGAAGAAGAAGAAGCTGATAAAGAGCTTTCTCTAAGGTCATAACTAAAGAGATCGAGAGAAAGAAGATAAAAGCATTTTGCAGCTAAACGAAGCGATTTTAAAAAGTTAGGTAGAGTTAGAGTAACTTTTCACTAATAGCATGATATTGAATTATTGTAGCTAATAGCTAAAGTAGAAAAAAAGTAAACAACTAGAAAGTGTATAAAAGATCAACCATTTTCATTAATAAACTGTTGCCAAGTGTTACCAACTGAGACTACTTGTAGTCTCTGCTTTATGTCGTGACCGCCTCAACTGCAACATTTTGGTGACCCCGACGTGATAAGAACATAGTCGGTGGGGACCCATACAAAATCCTAACAATTAACAACCGTGACCCACTAAGACGTAGTGGGGGAGGCGGCGTTAGTGCAGCTGAGAGTAGCAAGTAAAAGCCACAAAAAAGTCCAAACCTGATTCCCTCCAATCAAGACACCTAAAAGTAAGTAAGCCACCAACTAGTAATAATGAGACAAAATTTATCTAAAGAAGAAGAAAGTGTTTTGTCTACCTAGAAAGTTTTGTTAAGAAATAAAAAAATTAATACGTCAAACTATGCGCTTCGTAATATATTGCTGTAAACTAAATCACAGAATTTTAGCACTGATCCCGACACAGCATTTAGTGTTAAAGCATAGAAAAAAGTCAAAAACAGATTTTAGCAAGTTATTCGAGCGAGAGATAAAACAGCTGTTAATTTAGCAGTAACCTAGAACTCGCTCTTTAAAACTTTAAAAAAATAAAAAATAGAGAAAAAAACAGAGCAAAATGCAAACAAAGAGTCGAAACTAATAACAAAACCTAACAAAAAAGCTAAAACAAAGAAAACCTCTGAAGTAAAAGAGAACTCTGATAGAGAACTTAGTAAAAAAAGTTCAAGCGCCATAAAAATTACCTAGCACACTACCAAAACTTCTAAAAAAGCTGCCAAAGCTTCTGAAAAAACTGCCAAAGCTTCTGAGAAAACTACCAAAGCTTCTAAGCAACCTGCCCTAGCCTCTTCTTATCAGACCCCTAAACCTCCTTATCTCACACCTGCGCAACAGCTCGCAATAATACCTGTATATACTACACCGCTACGCCAATTAGCTAAAATGTCTCTAGCAAAGAGAAAAACCCAGCCGTCCGCCCCCCCGCTTCCCTCCTCTCTAGTCCAGCCGTCCGCCCCCCCACTCCCCTCTGAAATACTTAGACAACCTGCAAAAATGTATCCTCCTTTACCTAACAGTGACAACAACAAGTCAAGTGATGAGTCTCCTACAGTAACACCTGTGTTAAGACAAAGAACTCTAGTCCCTTCATCTTCTAAAAACTCTAACCTTACTACCCCATAAACTTTGCCTCCATGCCAAGTCACTGTGCTTCCTCGACACCCTCAAGAGTTTTAAGAATTTGTTAAGAAAAAAGCAGTTGAAAAAAAAAATTGAAACATCATAAAAAAGTTAAGTACTCCAAGAGTACCTCAAGAGAACAGTACCAATGCAAATGTTACTTGTAATAACCCTATAACTTTTCCAATTTTCAAAGCAACTCCTAGAACAAAACAAAATAACAGTCATCACATCTTCGCCTAGAAAGTTATACAAAACCTCCAGTCAAAAGTAGCTCAGTATAGTATTAATTCCTCAAAAGTAATGCAGTTAATACGTGTAATTAATACAAATTTACTTGCACCTTATGATATCACTCATCTTACTACAATTCTATTTCAGCCAGTACAATATAATATATTTCAAGAAACTTAAAAACAAGTAGCTAAGCACACAGCTTTAACAAATATACAATTGCCTCAACATAACCCTCGTCATACTGTAAGTGTTGATACCCTACTAAACTCTAAACCTTTTACTAATCCAGATTTACAAGCAAAGTGAAATCCTTCGATTTTAGCACAAACTCAACAAATTAACATAACTGCCTTAACTAAAACAATAAAAATAACAACTCCAAAACAGAAATATATTACTATACAACAAGAAACAAGAGAACCATTTTTGCAGTTTACAAAAAAACTTACTGCCGCCATTAAAAAACAAGTAAATAATAAAACTTTACAAGAAAAATTATGTGTACAATTAACTAAAAAAAATACAAACCCAAACTACAGAAAAATTATTAACACTTTGCCTGAAAAACCCACCTTGTCTAAAATAATTACTGCTTACTCAAAAGTTAATTCAATTGAACATAAAATAGCAACTCTTACTACAGTGTTAAAACCTTCAACAAAGTATTATAATTGTAAACAACAAGAGCACGTAAAGTCACAGTGTACTGTCCAAAAAACAACATTTAAACCAAGTACAAACAGTAATGTTGTATGCAACCGTTGTACTAAATCTGAGCACTATGCTAAGCAATGCAAGAGTAAATATCATACAAATAGTCAACTATTGCCAAAAAACCCAAAAAAGAGCGCAAAAAAGCGCGTAAAAAAACAAATACCCCAACAACCACAACAACAAGTGCAAGTCTTCCCAGCCCTGCAAAGCTACCCATTTACAAACAATTCTCAAAAACAACAAGCGAGTCCACAAAAATTAATATACCCACCGCTGACACAGTAACCATTTTAACAAAAAAAATATGTAAAGTACCTCTTGATGCCTATAGTCCAGTAAAACAAAAATTGAGTACGTTTTTAATAAAAAAATCAAGTACTACACTTAAAAGTATTCATGTGCATCTAAAACTTATTAATGCTAATTATTTAGAACAAATTCATACTATAGTATCCATTAATGACCCTCCTATTACTATTCAAAAAAAAACTTGTATTGCTCAACTTGTACCTTTTATGAATTCTGTTCCAAATACAGTAAACCGAAGTCACAACACAAAAAACTTTAAATCAACAAAAGAACCTCAAGTGTTTTAAACTAAAAAAGTAACAAAAAACCGTCCAGAAAAGACATGCACTCTCACCGCCAGTAAATGTCATCCAAAAACTATATCAATAACAAGTTTAATTGACACTAAAACAAATGTCACAATACTCTCACGACTTTACTAACCTCAATCCTAACCTCTTACTCGTGCAAGTTTTAAACTCCTGAGATTGAATAGTGCTACAACAAGTAACCTGTCAACCATTGTAATTAATGTAAAACATCCTGATAGCCAACAAACTAACATCAAACCCTATATTGCCAATGCTCCTCAAAGTTTGTAAAAACGAGATTGTTTATCTCAATAAAGTGTCAAAATTACTACAAATTTTTAATAGAGACCACTGTGTTGCAAAACAATGAACATCCAGTTATACCCCTGACATAGTTAACAGATAAACCTATCCGAATTCGCCAATAACCCCTGACTACTGAAAAACTTACTGCCCTGCAAAAATTAATTACAGAACAATTACAAGCAAAACACATTGAAAAATCATTCAGTCCCTAGAACACCCCTATTTTTGTAATAAAAAAAAAATAAAAAAAATAGAAACTTTTACATAATTTACAACAAATAAATGCTGTAATAACAACAATGAGAACTTTACAACCAAACCTTCCTACACCCACGATAATTCCACAAAAATAACAAATAGTTGTCATTAATCTAAAAGATTGTTTTTTCACTATTCCATTAGCTAAACAAAACAAAAAAAAATTCGCTTTTACAGTGCCTTCTATAAATCATGCAGAACCTGATAAAAAATATCAATAGAAAGTACTCCCACAAAACATGAAAAATTCACCAACTATTTGTCAATAGTTTGTAACACAAGCCTTATCAAAAGTACGAGAACAATTTAAAAACTGCTACTACTATCATTACATAAATAATATCTTGTTAACATCTGACAACAAGCAACAGTTGTCAACTCTTAGACAATGTACTGTAACAAATTTAAAAACCTTTAGTTTAATCATTATTCCAAAAAAAGTACAAAAACACATGCCTTAAAAATACCTAAGTATGTTACTGACCAACACTCAAGTTATACCTCAACCTGTAAAGTTAAACATTGATATTAAAACTACTACTAATGTACAAAAACTAGTTAATTTAATAAGTTAAATTCAATAATATTTAAACATAACTAATCATCAGATGCAACCATTATTTGATTTACTTTCAAGCATCACTTCCTCCACTAATAAGAAACAATTGACCTCAGCAGCAAAAAAGACCCTAAAAAAAATTAAATTAACCCTAACACACAAATTTATTAACAAAATAAATCCCTCTATTAATGTTCAATTATTTATTTTAAAAAACCATAAAATACCATGTAAAATACTGTATCAATAAAATAATAATTGAAAAGATCAGTTACATATTCTAAAATAAATATTTTTATCTTTCAAATCTCAAAAAACAACTCCAAAACTTTATAAACTTTTTACAAATATTATCATCAAGAGTCGCAAGCGTTGTCATGAAATTTTGAGACAAAACCCTGTGACCATTGTAATACCTGTACAACAGTAGTATTTCAAATAGTGCTTTCAAAATAATCATAAATTACAATCTGCCTTATCTTGTTTTACAAACCAAATCTCGTATCATTTACCTTCTCATCCTATTCTAACACTAACTAAAGAAATCCCTTTTGAAAGCAAGCAAATTTGTTCTCCTGTTCCAGTAAAAAGTATAACAATTTTTACAAATAAGTCCAAGAAAACCAAAAAAACAACTATAACTTAAAAAAAAAATAATCACTGAAAATATCAGACAGTAATTCAACAAAAATCTCCTCAACTAGTTGAACTTTCTACTATTCTTTTAACTTTTACTTTGTTTCCTAGTTCTGTAAACATAGTTACTGATTCAATTTATATTGCCAATTTAGTTAAACATTTAGATCAAGCAGTGTTGTATAATATTCAAGAAAAACCATTATTTACCATATTAGTGAAATTATAGACAGTTATTAGTGCTCAAAAACATTCTTACTTTATTATGCACATTCGCAGCCATACATCATTACCAAAATTTTTTGCTAAAAGCAATGCCTATATAAATTCTTTAATAGCTGCTACTGCAATCAAAACTGTACCCAATGTATTGCAACTAGCAATTTTATCCCATCAATTTTTTCATCAAAATACTCAAACTTTACAGCAACAATTCAAATTGTCTACTGCTAAAGCAAAATCTATTCTTTCCTCTTGTCCCAACTGTCATATGACTCATGTTACTCAATATTATAGTACCAACCCTAAAAGTCTTTCTGCGTTAGAAAAATAGCAAACTAATACTACAAAAATGCCAAAATTTAGTCACTTTAAGTATATTCATGTTACAGTTAATACTTTTTCTCATACAATAGTTACTTCAACATTCACAAAAGAAAAAACTCAAGTTTATCATGCCTTTTCTATTCTAAGTATTCCGTGTCATGTAAAAACAGATAACAACCCAACATATGCTTCGCACAAAATACAAACATTCTTTCGTACTTAAAACATTGAGCATTCAACAAGTATTCCACATGTCCCCACGAACCAAACAATTATTAAACTTCTTAAACGTCAAGTTCAAAAACAAAAAGGGGGAATGCAACAGGAGCCACCTCAAGTGAGATTAGATAAAGCTGTTTATGTGTTAAACTTCTTGCGTCCCCTACCTGACTCACAGTTATCTCCAATTTTTTGCCATTTTTCTTCTTTGAATTCTAAGCAACCAAATTTCCATAGAAATGTCAAAGTATGAGTCAAAGATTTAATTACTAGTATATAGTCTAGTCCAGTAAAACTGATAACCTAGAGAAGGAGTTATGCTTGTATTTTAACAAGTAATAGTCCTCGATGAGTTCCTGCTCGCTGTGTCAAACCTTACCTAGAGCGTGTGAAAAAAGACAAGATCGATAGTTCTGCAGCTGAAGCAGAACGTGCAGATGACAGTAGCTAAGACCATATATCAGTACTTGAAGATAGATGAAGGACAGGAACAATTATATTAAGAGTGAAAATTTTGTTGATAGTTGTGATTGTGATTTTGTGTGTCCCCTCTCTGCTTGAGTTTTTGCAAAGAGCCCTGCAAAAATCCATAGCAGCTGTATTTACAGTTCAAAAACAAAAAAGGGGGAATTGTAGAAGGAGCTAGCAGCGGGCCTGTTAGCTAAAAGAGCAAGAAGTAAGAAGAAGAAGAAGCTGATAAAGAGCTTTCTCCAAGGCCATAACCAAAGAGATCGAGAGAAAGAAGATAAAAGCATTCTGCAGCTAAACGAAGCGATTTTAAAAAGTTAGGTAGAGTCAGAGTAACTTTTCACCAATAGCATGATATTGAATTATTGTAGCCAATAGCTAAAGTAGAAAAAAAGTAAACAACTAGAAAGTGTATAAAAGATCAACCATTTTCATTAATAAACTGTTGCCAAGTGTTACCAACTGAGACTACTTGTAGTCTCTGCTTTATGTCGTGACCGCCTCAACTGCAACATATATGTACATATTGATATGAAAATATAGACAGATTAGCCATATCTACATAAATCTAAAAATATAAATATGAAGGTCTTATTATTCTATAAATATATATATAGTTATTTATTATATTGATCTTTCACTTGCACAAGTCCATCTGAGCTCAAGATTAAAACCTGCTTCTTTTGCTTCATGTGGGAGCATTCCAACAATAATTGTTCCTTCTGAAGGTGCTGTTTCCTATGTACTCTTAACAAATTCATCTTTGTCTGCCCAAACCCACAAGGTCTTTTACTTTCCCATATGCAATTTTTGGATGCATTTGAAGCCATCCAGGGGTGCAGCTTCTTTCACCCAACTGCCCCACTGCTCCCACGGGGCTCCAAACTCAGCCCTCTCCAGAGCCAGGGAACTCCAGGGAAGGGCTTCCCAGCTGGGAATTTCTGATGGGACTGATTCCTCACATTGACACTGAACAAGTGACATTTTGTTGGGATCTGGCCAGACTGTGCCAGTTTTGTTTTACTAGTGGGCAAAGTCAGCACCAAAGACACAGACACAGACTGAAGGAATCAGTGTCATTTCCTGCAGTTCAGAGCAGCAAAGAATCACCAAAGGAGCAGCTCAGCAATGCACCCAACCATCCCCACCAAAGATTGCAGCAGTGATTAACAAAGATCCAGCAGCATTTACCCTCAGCCTTTACCATCCCCCAGACCCACACAGCAGCTGGGGAAGCTGTCACAGCCAAGGGCTGCAGAGCCACTCCTGGGCACTGGGAATTCCTGCAGGTGCCTCCAGCCCCAGGTGAGGCTCCAACCCTGCTGGGAGAGGGCCCAGCTCTGACAGTGCTGAATGAACAAACTGACAGCACTGCTAGTGTGGCAACATCTGCTTTCATCCTCCTCTTGGGTCCCTCCCAAAGGCTGGCCAGGGCTCAAGGAGGAACCAAGGGAGCTGACTTTGATCCTTCAGCCCCAAACAAGGCCAGATGTCAAATTTCATGGCCTTGTTTGGCTTCTAAATACACAAAGGTCAATCCATGTTTCACTAAGGAGTGGCTACATCTATCAGAGTGCTAATGACCATGCATATTTCATTAGGGAGCAGATACAAAGATAACCTTTGCTTGGAAGGTTCATCCAGAGGCCACCTTTGGCTCAGGGCCTGCTGTCCAGGCCTCACTCAGGGCTGGTGTCCAGGCCTTGGCACTTCAGGGACGTGGTTTAGTGCTGGGCTTGACACTGCTGGGTGAGCGGCTGCACTGGGTGAGCTCAGAGGGCTTTTCCAACAGAAAGGATTCTGTGATTCCATGATTCTATCCACTGCATTCAGCTGAGGCTCTTTTAGCACCATTACTTTGCTCAGAAAGTCTCCTCTTGCCCAGCTCCTGAGGCCTGAGGCTTCACCTCCTTCATCTCCTGGTGCTGAGCTGCTCATGCTGAACGAGACGACTCAGAGAGAAGAACACAGTCCATGCAATTCCTTCTGGGACACGGAGAGGGGAGGCTGTGCAAACAGGAGCGTTGTTTGCTGTGGCCTCCTCTCTGCCCTTCACGCCTTTCAGTGCTTTGAACCAGCCAAGAGCTTTCTCCAAGAGTGCAATGGAGCAGCTGTTCCTGCTCCCAGGCCTGGCTCTCTCCAGTCTCTGCCTTTGCCTGGTTCTGTCCCTCGTGCTGTGCCCTCTGTTTCCCCAGGGCTCGCTGGCTGCTGCCCAGGACTGTGGCACTGGCACAGATCCAGTGCTCCAGACCCTCCTTTCTGTGCCCTTGGAGCTGCCTGGGCACAGCAGCCTTTTCCATCTGGAAGCTCCCCATGGACAGGGAGTGCCCAGCTCCGTTCCTTGCACAGCCTCCAGGAGCCCAGGGCTGCCATCTCCAGTCCCTGCTGGCACTGGGGGCTCCCAGGTGCCTCAGGCTGGTGTGACACCGCTGCACAAGGGAGGGAAGAGGGGCAGGGGCTGTGTTCAAAGTCAGCACCATGTGCTGCTGCTGTGGCTGCTGCTGCTGCTGTGGGGTCACTTGTGCAGCCCTGTCTGCCCAGAGTCAGGGATCAGATCCTGCCAGTCTCTTCCAGCCCTGGCTGCTCAGAGTTTGGGCCTTGGAGCCTCAGGTGGCCAAAGGCAGCTGCTGCTGGTCCCTCTGTGTGCCCGTGTTCAGCAGTGCTGCTCCATCAGTCTGTGCCCAGCAACGGGGAAAAGCCTCAGCCCTGCAGGGCCAGGAGCTGCCGGGCTCTGCCTGAGCAGCTCAGCCAGCAGGAAGGGAGCTGCTCCACACGGGAACCAGGAGCAAAGGACATTCTTTTGATAGGACATGTTTTCTATTGAAAGGAAAAAAAAGGAAAAAGGGAAAAATAGGTAAATTGTAAAAGATAAGAGTAAAATCCAAGTGTTAGAGAAAAAACATAACATACAGTTAATGAAAAAAACAAAACATAAATGCCAAGTTACATTCTTTGCATTAAGAGGTAAATGATCTTTTTCAAAAGAGAACTCAGTTATTTACACTGTAAATGTGCTGATGGCATGGATCCATCTTTGTGACCTCAAAAGCCTCTTAAAAGATTTTGGGCTTTGTTTCCAACATTGGTATTTGAAATTGTGGTCAAAGCAAGAAGAAATTGCTTTGTGCCCTTCCAGCTCCAAGCAGGACTGGGAATGGAAACTCTGTCAAAGCCCAAATCCTTTACAAGATGACCTTCCTTCTCATCCTGCGAATGAGCTGCACATTCCCATTGAAACTTACAGGGATTTCTTAGAGTCACAAAGTCCCACTGACAGCTTTTTGCTCTGGTGTGGAAGTGCAGAAGGGCAATTCTCCATCCACCAGCTCCAGACTGCACTGCCTCAGGAGCACGGCCCACTCGCCAGCTTTGGCCCACTCGTGGCACTTCTGGAGGAGGAAGAAAGTGCAATTGCACAATTCCAGCCAATCAAGAAGGAAGAATGGGACAGACAAAACACCCTGTGCAGATCCAGGCGTTCAGCTGGGACTGGGAGAGTTTGGGTCCTTGCCAGTTGGATGTGCGTCCCCAGCTGCAATCTCTGGGCCTGCAGCAGAGTCTCACTCACCTGCCAAAGCAGAAAGCTCAGGCGCTGTGCTCACAACGGGCTCGTCTGATGCAAAGCTGTCAGAGCAATGTGAGGGCAGAGCCAGCCCAGCTGGGCCCAGGGCTGAGCCCAGCAGAGCCCTGGCAGAGCCCAGAGCAGCCTCAGCACCCGCAGAGCCCGGCTGCAAGGAGAGAAAGCAGAAACCGCCCATCAGCTGAGGGCTCCTGTGCCCTTGTGCCAAGGCCTGCGGTGCCCAGGCCATGCTGGCTGTGCCCAGAGCTGTGCCCAGAGCTGCCCATCCCTGCTGCCTTTGGCACAGAGCAGGAGGGCAGGACATGTGCCCAGCCTGCAGCCAGCCAGGGCACATCCAGCCCTCAGCAGCTGCCCAGAGCAGGATGCTCCTGTGCTCGCTGCCAGCTCCCAAAAGCTCTGATCCCACCCTGCCAAGAACACAGGGACCCACCTCACACCACCCATGGCTGGAAGAAAAGCTGCTCCCAAACCATGGCCTCAGCCTTCCCCAAGGGCACGGCCCATCCACGCCACAGCTGCTCCCCAGCACTTCCCCATCCACACTGGACCACCTGGAACGCTTCCTCTGGAAAAACAAACAACACATTATTGAAAAGAGGTCAGATGCAAAAAGGGAAAACAAGAAAAAAGGTAAAAACTCCCATCTCTTTCAGGGTCTTGAGGAAGGCCCAACCCCTGCATGCCAGGGAAAAACCCAGCCATGGGTGAGGGAAGCCCACATTTTCTCTCTTCCCCCCTGCACTGCCCCCCACAATAACGGTGATCCTAAAGCAAACAAGGGCAGTGGAGCAGCCCAAGCCCTTCCTTGCCTGCACAGCAAAGCAGCTCTGCACAGGTTCTGGAGTCCCACCTCTGCTCCCACCACGGGGCTTTGTTTGTGTCGGGCTGGCTGCCCCAGCCCCAGCCCCAGCCCGGGGCACGGTGGGTGCTGGGGGCTGTTGGCAGGCCCAGGAGCCCACTCCCATTTCGTACCCACCCCAGCCCATCCCCCAGCCCTGCAAAAAGCAGCTGGGCAGCGACTGAAGAATGAGTTGCATCTGCCCCAGCAAAGGGGGAGCCTTTGGTTCCCAGCCAGGCTGGGCCATGCCCAAATCTGGCCGAATTTCCCCAGGTGGGGATTCATCTGCAAATTCCCTGTGGAGTTTGGCTTTGAAAAAGGTGCCAGAATCAAAGTCTATCACCTTCAGCCTCCAGTGGCCAGGCTGAGGAAGAGCTTGTCATCCTTGATGTCACCTTCGCTGACTCCAGCAGCAGCAGCAGCATCCCCACCTGGTACAGCTTCTCCAGGGGCTCCTTCTCCTTCTCTGGAGGCAGACCAGGCTCTCAGGGCTCTGCCCAGGGCCCCAGCTGTCAGGGAACCAGGACAAGCAAAACCAGCTTGGATGGCAGCCACCAGTGCTGGGCAGAGCAGCTCAGCTCCAGCACAAGGGCTGCATGTTCCCATCCCATGACCCCAGTGCAGTGACACTGGCAGCACAAAAAGGGCTGGGTTCCTTTGCTTCTCATTGCCAAGGCATGTGTGCAGCTGGAACTTACCAGGGCCCTGGATACTCCAGGGACCTGGAGAACCATTCCCAGCAATTGGGAAAATCTTAGGTGCTCCATCCACCCATAGATGAGGTCTCCAAATTGGCCCCAAAATTGGGTCCAGCTTTTAGAGGCCATAAAGAGCAAGTCCAAGTGATTTGATGATATTTTTAGCCCAGAAAGCCCTGCAGCTGATGGCACACTTCACAATCAGCAGGGGACACAGCTAGGCCAAAGCCCAGACCCTAGCTGGGAAATGAAGAAAAGAAAAATCTTAAGGAAAATTACCCCTGGCACGGGTTGCCCCAGCAAAGACAGCCTCCAGGATCAGCTCTCCTCCTAAGTCATCCGGCACAGCAGGCACCCGAGCCCCGACAGGCGAGGCCGAGTCCTCCATGCCCTGCGCAGCTGATCTTGCAGCCTCTGGATGGTGGAATATTGCCCATACTGTATTGCCAGGAGGACATGCAGTGTTTCAAGTGCCAGCTGTGACACGGCACTGCTCATGTCCTCCGTCAGGCGTTCCAGCACTGCAAGAGAGAGGAACAGAGGCACGGTCAGAGCCGGATCTGTGAGGACCCCAGAAGAGCCCCCTGCAAGGGCCATCCCAGCTGGCTCTTGCCATGGCCAGGAGGGAGCAGGGAGCAAGGGGATCAGCCCGAAGCTGCTGGCCACCAATGGCCCACGGGGCCCTGAAATCTCAGTGTGCTCTGCCCACGGGAGCAGAGCCCTGCGCAGCCGGGGCAGGGCTTGCAGCTCCCCCTGGCAGCCCCCGCGGTCAGCCCGCTGCCCTCACTCACCGCTGCAGATCAGCTGGAGCTCTTCCTTCTTCCCCCTCAGGTGCCGCCCGGCCATGCCTGTGAACACAGAGCCTGTCACGGCCCCAGCGGCACAGCTCCCTGCCAGCGGCGCTGCCGGCGCTGTGGCCACACGGGCTGCTGGCCCGGCAGGGCTCAGCCCGGCCCTTGCCGCACGCTGCCGCCCCAGGGCACGGCTGCCGAGGGCGGCAGCAGGCAGAGGGCCGGGCCAGGCGGGCTCCACGGCGCCGGGCCCGGGCAGCAGGCAGGGCTGGGGCGGAGCTGAGGCTGGCCGGGGAGGGAAAGGGCAGCCCGGGCTCGGGACTCACCCATGAACCTGATGGCCGCCTCTCGCAGGGGCTCCTGTGGGCTCTCCACGTAGCGTAGGGCGCGGCGCAGGTGCTCGGCCGCTCGGCTCCTGGTCTCTGCCAGCTGCAGAGAGCGGCAGGAGGGAAGGGTTGGTGCGGGCTCAGCCCCTGGGCCGGGCGCTGCCTGCGCCCAGCCCCGGCCTCCCCTGCCCGCACAGCCCTGAGGCGCGGCCAGCAGCCGCTGGCCAAGGGCTCCCGAGGGGAGAGAGCAGAGGGCCGGCTGCTGCCCGGGGAGCCGCGGTGCCGCCCCGCAGCCCCGCCGGGCCGGGGCTCCATGGGCAACCGGCTCGGGCACATGGGAGCCTCGAGCAGAGCCCGTGCGGCCCAGGGAAGGCAGCGGCGTGTGGGGCGCAGGCTGGCGGCCCTGGCTGCAGCACTGGGCAGGGGCGCAGCTGCCGGCCGCACTCGTTTAGCAGCGCGGTCAGGGGGCTTCTCCAGCCTGAGGCTGGGGGCTTGCAGGCCGTCCTTACCAGGGCCTCGCCGAACCTCCAGGTCTGATCCACCTGAAGCATGTCTTGGAGATCCTTCCTGTGCAGGAATGTGGCTGAAGAATGCAGTGTTTCCCGGGAGTCCTGGAGAGCAGCAGAGACCTGGAGATGGCACCAGAGCCCAGGGCCCAGGACCCGCACAGGTCCCTGTACCAAGGCCAGGAGGAGGCTGCAGCTCACGAGGTCCCGGAGCAGGAGGCAGCCAAGCCCCCCAGCCAGAGGGACAGCAGCAGCTGCTGAGTCCTCACCTCTGCCACACGCTGGTTCTCATCATGGCAGTGGAAGAACAATGGGAGCAGGCTCTGGCGCACGTGTGACTTCAGGGCCTTTTTTTCCTCTTCCGGCCAAAAATACAGCATCTCTCGGAAGATGAACATGGAGCACACCTGCACCTGGCTATCATCCTGTATGAAAGAAAGAAAAAGAGACCTCAGTATTGGCTGCTTCACACCCATCTGGGTACAAGCCTGAAAATGCACAGGGCACAAAGTTTGCAGGCAGCAGCGGTGGCCATGGCTGGAGGCGCAGAGCCTTACGTTGTCAAAGAGTGGCAGGAGCGCCCCAGCCAGCTGCAGGGCGAGGGGGCTGGCTAGCGGGGCACCACTGCACAGGAACAAACGGCTGAGGAGAACCACGGTCATCCTAAGCATGTTGCTGTCATTTTCCTGCAGCAGCTCCACAAGCCTTTCATGCAAGCACCACATTCTTATTGCAGCCTGCGTGGAACATGAGTGTGTGAAAGGCCATCCTGCTGCCACAGGGCTCAGAGGCCAAAGGCCTGTGCCAAAGCACTGGAGCAGCTGGAGCGAGAGGCAGGAGGGCTGGGAGCAGCTGCCTCAGCTGTGCCCCAAGGCCAGGCAAGGCCAAGCGACTGCCTTGCCCAGCCCCACACTGGCAGCATGGCTTCAGCCGCTGCCCTCTTCTCACCGAGACACTGGTGCCGAGCACCAGGAGGCCTCTGAGGGCCAAGCGACGCATCTCCCTGCACTCGCTCTGCAGCTTCTTGGACATGACCTCCAGGATGCTGTCACGGCATTCACTCAAGTCCAGGCAGTCCAGGGTCTGAAAGGCACAAGGCCGGTGATGGGGGAGCCGCACAGGGCCGGGCCCAGGCAGCAGCACAGGGTGTGGGCACCGTCCCAGGCAGCTGCAGCCACGAGAGGGCACAGAGCCGGGAGGCCGCTCAGCCAGGCAGCACTGGCCTTCAGGCTCACCTCCACAAGGAACGCCATGGCGGCAAAATCCTGGCATGGTGTGTCTTTGCTGAGCAGCCCGAGCAGGTGGAATGCAATCGCGGAACACAAGGCTTCGGATGCATGGTGCATTTCTCTGATAGGAGGAAACAGGAAGCAAAACCCTGAGGCAGCAGGGCTAAAGCTCTCCCAGGACTGACTCAAAGAAGTCTGGCCTTTCTCCAGCACCCAGCAAGGGGAAGCCGAGCCCTCTGGGAGGTGGCTGCTCTTGGGCACGCCCCTCTCCCAGCCTTTTGCAGTCTCCTTGGCCGTCCCTTGGTGACAAGGCCTTGTGGCCCACGACCACGGGGCCCCACTGTGAGGGGCACCCCAGGCACAGGGCACAAATGTCAGAGGCAGTGGGGAGCAAGGGGTCTCACCTGGCCACCATGCCCACAGCACAGTAGGGGGTGTCAGCACAGAGCAGCATGTCCCAGCCATGCTTGTCTTCCATTGCCACCACCACATCCTCATAGTGCAGTCGGTAGAGCAGGGCCTTCAGGGTCTGCTCTGCAAAGCTGTGTGCAGAGAAAAGCCCAGGTCACGCTGGGAGCACTGGCTCCTGCCCTGGGCACATGGCAGGGACAGGAGGACTTGCATGGAGCACCTGTTGGGGCTGGTGGCAAGGCTGTGTTGCTGCTGACATCCCTTCCAGAAGGTATTGGCCGCCTCTGGCATATCTAAGGTGCTGAAGAGCACTTGGAAGAGCAGATACACAAAGAGGTGGGGGAAATGCACGGTCACCACATGTGGGACGCAGGGCATCTGGAGGATCTTCCACATCACCACAGTTGCCTGCAAAGGACAGAGCAGCCCGAGCTCAGTGCCGAGGTGTCCATGTGGCAGAGCCCAAGCGTGGCAGGGAGAGGCCAGTGGAGATGCAGGGGGAGCACCGGGCCTGGTGGCTCTGAAGCTGCCCATGGGCCAGGTTTCAGCCCAGCAAGGAGAGGCAGCGAGACACTGTGGTGGAGGGAGGATGGAGACCTGATGGAGAGGTGAGCTTGGGCTGAGCAAAGGCCAGTTGCAGAAACTCACAGCCAGGGCAAGGACAGCCGTGTGGTCCCCATCGGAGGTGCACGTGCTGTGCTCTGGCCAGTTGGCCAGCACATCAAGGAGTACGAGCATGGCCGTCTCTGCAGTCCTGCATGAGCACATGATGGTCTTCCACATGGTCAAAGCAGCTCTGTGGGGTTAGAGCTCTGTCTCAGTGCATTTGGGACACAGCACTGTGGCCTGGGCAACAGTGGGGATCTGAGCTGGCTGCCAGCTCTGCCTCTGCCCATTGGCCGTCAGCACACAGGCAGCCCAGCCCCGTGGGGACTGGCCCCTGAGGAGCAGGGAGGGAGCACGGCAGCATGCTGGGGTCTGGCAAAGGGAGGAGCCAGAGGGCCCTGGAATTCTCTGTGTGTCAGACCACTGCGACAGGCTGTACAGGGTGATGGGCTGCTGAGCCCTGAGCCTTGTGGGCACATGGGCCCTGTACCTGTCACATGATGGGGCCACACGCAGGAGAGCCATCACCACATCAGCAGGCTGTGCCTCTGTCAGATCCAGAAGGGGCCTGTACAGGTTGTACTCAGGAAACTCGTTGGCCGCGAACCACTGGTGGATGTACCTGACCATGGCGGGCACCTGCAGAAGGCCAGGGAGACTTGGAAAGCTGCTAGAGGGAGTCATGTGCCCAGCTGCCCCAGAGAAGTGCTTCCCTTGCCACCACACTGCCATGGCCTCAGGGCTTACAGTGGGCAGCAAGTGTGGCTTGGGAGGTCAAGCAATTGCTGGGAGGATGGACACCAAGCCACGGGCTGCTTACTTGCTTTGGACTGGAAGGACCCTCCTCCACAAGCATATCCAGCAGGGCAGCACAGGTGTTGGTTTTGAAGATGGGAGGGTACGCTCTGACCACAGTGCCCATGACGCTGGTCTCTTCCTCCCGAATCCTCTTCATGAATTTGCACACCATCTGCAGCAGAAGGGCAAGAAGCCGGGGATATTGCATGGAGTGCTGCACACACGGTGCTGGGCTGAGCAGGGACAGCAGGCCCAGCCCAGGTGGGGGTGGCTGCAGGTACCTGCGCTGTTCTTTGGAAAGGGCCACGGGTGCGTTCCTTCTCTTTTGTGCGCTCCACGGCTGCATCTGGCAAAGAGCGAGCGCAGCCAGAGCTGAGGGGCTGCGGGAGAGGCCGGAGAACCCAGCCCAGCCCTGCACTCCCCAGGCAGGGACAGCCCCGGGATGCTGCAGGGGGATGGAGCACGGCCCCTGTGGGGTGTCTGCCTGGCCCCTCTTCCATCCTGTCCTTGGGCATTTCCCCAGGGGATGACACGGCATGGCATGGCATGGCATGGCATGGCATGGCATGGCATGGCATGGCATGGCATGGCATGGCATGGCATGGCATGGGACGGGGCCAGGTTGCCAGGCGGCTCCAGCCCTGCACCCCAGCTCTGCCACTCACCCTCCTGCGGTGGATGGAATGGAACCGCCTCTTCCGTGTCCTGTGCTGCGGCAGCTCCAGGGCCTTCTTCCTCCTCCTCCTGCACCCAGACCAGCTTGGGCACTCTCGGGGCTCTCTGCTCCATGGCTGTGCCTGGAGCGCGCCCCAGCAGCGATCCCAGCCGGTGCCGCTCCTGCCGGGCCTCCTGCGCCGTCCCTGCGGGCGAGACGCGGCGGTCAGCGCTCGGCTCAGGGCCAGCAACGGCCCCTGAGCGCCCCTCACCTGCCCCGGGCCGGCCATGCCCAGGCGTTCGCTCCTGGGAACGCCGCACGGGAGGCTCGGGGCCGGCGGCCGCGCTGCCGAGCGGCGGAGCTCGGGCCGGGGAAGCCGCAGCGGAGGCGGCGGGAGCGGCAGCGCCGCGTGTGTCCTCCGCGGGCCCCGGGAGGAGCCGGGGCCGGGGCCTGGGCGGGGACTGGACCCTGCGTCGGGGCCGGGGCCGGGCTCGGGTCAGGCGGAGGCAAAGGGCGGCG
This sequence comes from Zonotrichia leucophrys gambelii, assembly GCF_028769735.1. Lineage (NCBI taxonomy): Eukaryota > Metazoa > Chordata > Aves > Passeriformes > Passerellidae > Zonotrichia > Zonotrichia leucophrys. The sequence goes on along the minus strand of NW_026992494.1, from coordinate 45,822 downwards.
ATGCTGCCCCGGCCCCTGGCACTGATGCCCGCCCGGCAGCGCCACCGCCAGTACGGCCAGAGCCGGGCGGAGGCGAGACCGCGGCGGGACGGCCGGGGCCGGGCACGGGGCAGCCCCGCCCGGGGCCGGGGGCATGGCCCGGCCCTGCAGGGGAGAGGGAGGCGGGGAGAGGGGAGGGACGCCGGGCAAGGGACTCTGAGAGAAGGGTGCCCGACAGCGGGAAGGGAGAGAAAGAGAAAGAGAGAAAGAGAGAGAGAAAGACTATTCAAAAGTATATGTTTTGGTGCTTCTTCCGCTGCTGCTGCCGCCGCTGCCGCCGCTGCAACTGAAGCACCGGGGCCGTTCGTCCCCGTGTCCGTTCCCCGCTCGCCCCACGAGCCCCACGTTCGAGCCCCGCGCGCCCCGGGGACAGCCCCTCCGTCTGCCCAACCACGGGAACTTTGCAGCCTTGAGCCCACATGCAGAGCCCTGACTCCTGCACACTGGCACAGGGATCCCCTCGCTCCCTGCTGTGCATTGTCCCTGCTGAGGGTCAAACACTGTCGGGGCACCTTCCCTTGGGGTAGGATTCCTACCTGAGCCCAGCACTGCACTTACATCTCCAGTGTTGCTTTCCTGTAAAAACAGGGGAAGGAAAACTGTGTGTGGCTCATGGTATTTTAGTGTCTAAAAATCACTAAGTGACCGATCTTAGAGGTGAGGTGCATCTGGAATTACTGGGATGCAACATGAAAAAGGGGAGCATAGAAATAGATAGGGGAAAACATCTTGGATTGTTTCTTTCATTTTCATTTCACTTCTGGAAAGCTGTTTCAGTTTTCCAGGAATCTTCTCCTGTCTGCTCTTCCCAAGAATTTCTCATGGAGAACAAGGTCAAGCTTCTGTCACAAGATTTGCCACCAGGAAATTAAGCCACTGGTGAAATTTTCATGATGACTGTTTGTGCTGGCTTAGGGCAAATTTTGGGAGGAAATCTCCAAAAGGGGTCCGTCTAGAAAGCAAGTTCAAGCGTCCCCTCCCCCTACTAGTTCCGGAAAAGACTTCCCTGGAGAAAAGTGAAAAAACCCAGTTTATTAAACAAGTAAAGTATTCACAAGCATGAAAAATGAATAATATTAAATAAGACATCAGACAGTGCTGAAGAGATGGCAAATTCAGAAAGTCCTTTTGGTGGGTTGCAGTTGGCTCACTCGGTCTCTTCTAAGTCCCTCTGGTGCTGGAATGCAGTGTCCCAGAGCTCGGTGGGCCACAGGTGTGAGCTGCAGGTGTTTTTCTGGGTTTTCAGTCCAGAGCAGGTTTAAACAGTTCCAAGAAAAAAGAAAGTCACAGTCCAAGGAACTTCTCTGCCCCAGCTAGCTAAAAAAAATTGTTAGGCCTGGGCTGTGAAGGCACCGGGAAATTTCCAAATCTGGGCACTGGCATTGCCAGCAAACATAAGATCTGGATAATGCTGGTGCCCGAACCTGGAAATTTCCAAATTTTGGCTTTCTGTGCCAGGAAATCACTGGGCTTGCTCTGTGCCAGCACCAGGAAGTTTTCAGATCTGGGCGCTGGCGCTGCCAGCAAACACCAGATCTGGGTGGTGTCATTGCCAGCGACAGAAATCTGCCAGATCTGCTCTGCTGGCACTGAGAAATTTCCAAATCTGGGTTCTGGTTACATGAAACACAAGATGTGGGGGCGTTACCAGACCCAGTAGCAGGAAGATGCCATGGGTTTTGGATTTCTGTGCCAGCAAATTGCTGTGCCAGAACAGGGAAATTTCCAGATCAGGGCACTGGCATTGCCAGCAAACAGCCCATTTCAGGCTCCAGGAAGGACTGGATCTGGATGCCTTCCTCTTTTCTTTCTTTCCTTCTTTCCTTCTTTCCTGGGATCCTGCTGCCAGCAAACTACAGAATAGGCAGTGCTGGCAAGGGGAAATTGCCAGGTTTTAGCTTTCTTTGCCAGCAAATTCTGGACATGGGTGATGCCAGAAGAGGGAAATTGCCAGATGTGGGCACTGGCAGTGCCAGCACACACCAGATCTGGGTGAGGAATGTGCCAGGACCAGGAAATTGCCAAATGTGAACTTTCAGTGCCAGCATATTGCTGGAATTATGCTGTGCAGGAACCTTAGAAATTCTGGATCTGGACACTTGTGGTGTCAGCAAACACAAGATTGGGTTGCTGTAGGTATCAGGTGTTTGCAAGGTTTTGGCTTTCTTTGCCAGAAAATTACCAGACTCAGGCTGTGCTGGCACCAGGAAATTCCCGCATCTGGGCACTGGTGGTGCCAGCAAACACCGGATCTTGGCATTGCCAATGGCGGTAGCAGGGAATTGCCAGATTGTGGATTTCTTGACCAGAAAATTGCTGGACTTGGCTCTGCCAGAACAGGGAAATATCCAGATGTGAGCACTGGCAGTGGCAGCAAACACCAGGTCTGGGCACCTGTATTGGCATCAGGAAATTGCCGAGTTTTGGCTTTCTGTGCCAGCAAATTGCTGGACTTGGCTGTGCCAGCACTGGGAAATTTCCAGATCTGGGCACTTGCGCAGCAAACACCAGACCTGAGTGGTGCTGGTGGCAGCACCAGGAAGCTGCCGGGTTCTGGCTTTCTTTGCCAGAAAATTGCTGCATTTGGGTTGTGCTGGCACTGAGAAATTTCCAGATGCTAATTTTCTGTGCCAGCAAACTGCTGGAATGAGGTTGTGCAGGCATCTGAAATATTCCCGATCTGGGCACTGGCGGTGTCAGCAAACACGAGATCAGGTTACTGTAGGTTCCAGGTCTTTGCTTGGTTTTGACTTTCTTTGCCAGCAAGTTGCTGCACTTGGGCTGTGCCAGAATATGGAAATATCAAGATCTGGGAACTGGCAGTGCCAGCAAACACCACATTTCAGGAAGGACTGGATTTGGACCTGTTCCCTCCCTGCCTCCCTCCCTCAACAAGGTGCCAGAGTGGCTGGAGAGCAGCCAGGCAGAAAGGGACCTGGGGGCACTGATGGACAGCAGGCTGGACATGAGCCAGCAGTGTGCCCAGGTGGGCAAGAAGGCCAATGGCTCCTGGCCTGGCTCAGGAATGGTGTGGCCAGCAGGAGCAGGGCAGGGATTGTTCCCCTGTGCTCAGCACTGCTTGGGCAGCACCTTGAGTGCTGTTTGTAGTTCTGGGGCCCCTAATTTAGGAAGGACATGGAGGGGCTGGAGCGTGTCCAGAGAAGGGCAACAAGGCTGGGGAGGGGTCTGGAGCACAACTCCTGTGAGGAGTGGCTGAGGGAGCTGGGGTTGTTTATCCTGGAGGAGAGGAGGCCTAGGGGAGACAAGCCGGTGTCAGGGCACAGGTTGGACTTGATGATCTCCGTGGCCTGTTCCATCCTTGCTGATTCTGGGATTCTCTTAAACCACCCTTGGAGCAGTTACACAAAGAGCCCTGGGCCTCCTCTTCAGGAGCTCCAGCAGCCCAGGCCCCTCAGCTTCTCCTGCCAGCCCCAAAGCCCATCCTGTCAGTCCTGCAGAGCCTCTGCAGCTCCTCCTCACTGCCCAGAACAGGGAGCCCCAGAGGCAGACACAGCAGCCCAGATGTGCCCCCCTGGCCTGGGGTGCCTCTGGCAAGGGAGCAGCACCAGGCACTGCAGGAGCCTGCAGACAATTGATCTGAAGGCCAAACCTCCTTAGCTCCTGAAAGAGCAGGAACAGTTCCTCATTCCAGTGAGGTGGAATGCTGAGCACCACAGCTCCAGGCTAGGACTGGACACAAGTTTGCTCCCACTGAGTGCTGTGATGGGTTCTGCAGGAGCTCTGGGCTCCTGTGCTTGCCAGGCACAATGAGGAGAGAAGGAGCCAAGTGCACTGATGTGGGAAATGGATTTGTAGAAAGTTTTTAGGGCCTAATAGAAGGCCCACAAAGTATGAATCTGTATATAACTCTTGAGACAAGGAATGCTAACTTAAAAATTTCCATGGAATAGGACAGATATTGTTGAGAGAGAAATGGAGCTGGAAAAAAGTTTCAAAAGATGGCCTTGCAAATAAGACTTTGGAAAAACAGAACTATGAAAGATGCATTGTAGTGGGACCCACGAGGGGTAGATTTAAATAATTGGCTTTAAGGCATCTACAACATGGCATGGCAAAAGGCTGATAGACCAAGAAACGCTTATAATGTATTATAATTAGGAAGTAGTTGGCTTCTGATTGTAGCGGCCTGAATTATAACATCTGTATTGTCTCACCCTTCTCATGAGACTGAAAATGGAATACAAGTTTTTAAAACACCTCTCAGTGTCCCCATCTCTAGGTCAAGAAAAGAGTATTATCCAACACAGTGACACACCTTTGCCTCGAGCATAACCCAGCCTGGACCAAACATACTAAAAGGTTTCCCCTTTGGCCCATGTCTCGAAACATCAGGTCTGCTGTTTGACAGCTCATGTTGGGTTGGTGTCAAGGATTTCCCTCAGAAATACTGGGTTTGTCTTCCTCTGTGCCTTCCCCTCAGCAGCCTTGGGGATGCTCCTGTGTGAAGCCATCTGTCTCACACAGTTTGAGACAACTTCAAACAGGATACTGTGCAATAAATTGTTTCCTCTAAAGTGTTCCAACAATCCCTTTCCAGCAATAGGAAATTATTACTAATAGATGATAGTGGAAAACCCCCAACAGTTTTTTAACAAACAGAATCCCCCCATGGAGCAAGCATTACAAGAAGGCGGTGGGGTCTCTCTCGGAAGAACAGGAGCTGTCACGGAGCAGTTCCAGCAGCTGATGGAAGCTTGGGGGCTCGTCCGGCGTCGGCTTTCTCCCATGGCAGAGCTCCATGGAGCGGGCAGGGCAGTGAAGCAGCTGGGCTGAAGCCCCTCGCTGCCTTTTCTCCCCGGCGTGGCTCAGCTCACAGACTCTCGGGCTGGGAGCGGGGCCGCTCCGCTCCTGCCGGCACCGTGTCCCTGGGCTTGGACAAACAGTTTCCTGCAGGAGAGCCCTGCACACTGCTCCACAGATTTTTCATAAAGGCCCAAACCAACTCCAAACACTCTGTCTGCAGCAGCTTTGCACAAAGGGCTGCAGCAATCCAGGACAGCTGCACGTGAGTGTCGGAAGGCTCTTGTCTTGTTCCTGCCAGCAGAATTCTTGATGATCTGATGCAGTTTTATTCAGATGTAACATGAAAGCTGCGTTTTTTTTGTTAAAATATTTCATGATGAGTAACAAGCCTTGGGAGCATGAGGTGCAGGACTGACATGCAAAAGCATGAGCATATCCTCCAAAGTGGCCAGTTTAATTGTCCATTTTATTACTCTTGTATTTACTCCACACTAATAAGGAAAACCAAGCTTTGCTTGGAGGCAAAACAGGCATGGGATACACTACAGTCCCTCGCAGGCTCACCAAGGCTGGCAGTGACACAGCAGGCAATCTGCTTCATTGTGAACCACTGCAGAGCTACATCCCAATCTGGTTTAAGTAGCGTGGTATTATTAAGAGCTCCTTTTCTGCATGAGACACAAAAAGGAGATCCCAAATGATCTTCATGCAAGCATGCAGTAAAGAACTGCTCCTGCTATCCTAACAAAGCGTTTGCTTTGGCAATTACACTCTTTCCATTCATCTTTTGATGCAGACACCTCAAGTTTTCCCCCACACCCGTGCAAGGCTGGCATTCACTGTTTCACATTTCCTGTTCTTCCCTAGAGATGGTGCAGTGGCTGCTTTGAAACAAAAAGCCCTGAGATCTGGACAGCTTGAAGGAGCATGAAGTGCTGATTAAGTGCTCATATTGGTAACACCCAGGTCTGCGCTGCCCAGTGCTCTAAGAAGCAGCAGCAGGACCATGCATCATTCCTGTTGGTGGATGTTCATGTTTCTGGTGTGCAAGAACAATGATTTTGAGGAGGGACAAAAGTTCCCCTCTTCAAACAGTGGGCATGCAAGGAGATGTGAATTTTCACAGCCTTTTCTAGGATATTGCAGAAAGATCTAAGAGAATATTGTGTCATGGAGTAGATCCCTAATTTTGTCTCCAGAGGAATCCCCAAAGGGCACATTCACTCTGCTGCTGATGGCAACCCCATAAGCTCATGGACCAGTTTTCCCTGCAACGTGCCACCCTGCCTGGGCTTTACTAGGCTGGGACTAGACCCAGAGCTAAGCAGACACATGCAGCCAGGTGACATTGTGTAACATCAGAAGTTGGCAACGATGAGGACTTTGCTGCCAAAAGGTTACAGTTTGCACTGGGCCCAGAAGTGTTTTTCCCTAAGGCAAAGCAAATTGAAATGTGAAGTTTCAAAGCTTCAAATGACTATGAAAGGAAACTGCAGAATAATTTCTGGAAGTGCAGCATTGTCAATGATCATGCAGCCCACCAACAGCTGGAGCTGAATCCAGAATTGCTTCTTCCAGCTGTGCAGGAATTAATTCCACTGGCAAGCACTGGTCCATGGGAACAAATGATCCCCTAGCTCTGGGCTGAATGGCACCCAGGCTGCAGTGCAGATTTGAGGAACCCTTGTCACTTGTTATTGGCCTCCCAGTGCACTCATCCTTCTGCAAACAAGGTGCAAACAACACAGCTGCACTGCTGTCCTGGGTAAATATACATACAGGTGACTTTGCCAAAGCAGTGCATCATTTCCCAGTGAAATACATGACCTCTTCTTACCTATGGAATTGTGATTGAAGACACCTGTGAGCCAGATCTGTGGGAGATTGCAAAGGAGCAAAGCTTTGGGATTAGGGCACACTTCTCTTGGTTTCTTTGCTCAGGCCTTTGGTGAGCACAGAACACACCTAGGTAGAAAACCTTTGACTACTATACAGGACCTTTTGGATCCATTGTCCACCAAACATGTCAATGTGTGGCCCTGTTACAATGACAAGTTGAAAACAGCAGCACAAATGACACAAAGAAAACATGGCCAAAGAGGAAGAAGAGAGGCCCAATGAGGAAAGGATGTGGTGAGACACTGGCACATTGACTGAGCTGCGTCCCATAATTTCTAGGCTAGCAGGTCCTGGTCTCACATTCTCCTCTTGATTTATTTAAATGTTATTTATTTTTTACTTTTTTCATCATCAAAATAAAATATATACAATTAAAAGTATGACATCAAATTTTAAAGATACAATCAAAACACATTAATTCAAAACTACATCTAAAGATCAGAACATATGTACATCTGTAACTATCAAGCCTAATGCATCAATCCTATTCTTCAAACACTCTCCATACAGGCGGCAGCTTCTTCCTGATCTTGGAGGAAAGAGAGCTCTTCTGGATGGGAGGCAAGGACTTTGTGGGTGAGAGAACATGGGAAGTGTCCAGAGAAAACTTCTCGGTAAGACTGTAACCAGCCAGATCTGCAGAATGGAGACACAAATTTTAACGGAGGCCTCCATGCAAACCTAAAGCAGCTGAAGCTCCATATTTCATGGGACACATTTCCTGCAAACTTCTAAACAGCTGCACAGGGAAACATGCTCCTGCTGGCAGACACTGAGGCAGGCCGGGGCACAACCCTGAGCCCTTCCCCAGAGCTGGCACAGGCACAGCCTGGCCTCTGGGCTGCCCTGGGACAGCAGGGAGCCCAGAGCCCTGTGCTCTCCAGGAATGGCTCAGCTGCACATGCACCCTCCTGCTCCTCTGCCTGCCCCACAGCTCAGCAGCCCCACAGCTCCAGGGGCACTGGCAGCAGCACAGCTCATTGCAGGGGCACATGCAGGGCACAGCTGTTCCCTGGCAATGTGCACAGCCTCTCTGGGCTGCCACAAGACCCTTCCTCCCAGCAGAGAATAGCTCACATCCAATCTCACCTCTATGCGAGGCTGAGCCACGCTTAAAGGGAAGAAGTGAGTTAGGTGAACTCCCACCTTTATCATCAACATATCTAATGGATGTGGCACACAAGGGGAATAATTTTTAATTGTTGAGAAATTTTATTTGGTTTTATTTCTTATGGGACTAGCCTGCATTTAATTCCTCTGAGCAGTATTGAATTAGCAAGTCTGAAGGGAAAGATAGAAGGCTCCAATGATAGAGGGGAAAAAAGATTCTTTCTTAAGGCTGGGCTGTGAATCCACAGGAAAAACCCACACAGCTGTGACTGTTATTTCTGAAAACCACAACGACCTCTCAGCAAGCAGGCAGGCCTTATTGGTGCTTCTATAGCACCGTAACCCCACCCTCAGGGTTGGACCCAATCAGCAAACAGAGGAAGAATGGGAAATTTATCTGTAGTGAGGCCCAATGCTCACTAAGATGGCAAAGAAAGCAAGAGGACTTGCATCTCATGACCATGTCCAATCTGTGGCCAGCTGTGGCCACAGTCCCTGTCCTGGCTGACCGTATGAGTGATTTGGCCACTGTCAAAATGGAGAAAACTAACTAAACTAATGACAGAATGTTGTGATGCTATGGGTGTCCTTGCAGGATCATCTGTAGCTGTCAGCCACCTACTCTGACACAGAGCCAGCACTGACCACCATGGAGCAGTTTTCTCTGAAATCTGGGGGGATTATTTGGCTCCGGCCTTTTAGCTCCCTTCTATCCTCACCTTTTCCTTCAGGGGTCTTTCCTTTTCCAGTAAAATCCATGTTTGAACCCGTGCTTCTGCTGGCAGAAGTGTCTGGGTTTGAGTTTCGGAACGCTCTCAGAGCAGTCAGCACTGGGAGCTCGGTCCCAGCCTTTGAACAAGGCCGGGTGACTCCAATCACCGGCGCTCGGCACAGAGAGGCAGAGCCAGACGCGTCTGCTGCTGCTGGAGCCGTGTCCAGCACAACCTGCACCAGCCCAGCGTGGGGCTGCCCCTTTGTGACATGCTCACCATGGTTCTCTCGTTTCCATGGCTGCAAAGCCCCACCCCAACTCCATCCCTTCCATTCCCTTTCCAAGGGCAGCCAGCCCTAAGCCCAGCCAGGCCAGGCCTGAGAGTTTCACACTGTCTAGGAAGGAGACCCTTTCCAAAGTTGCTTTTCAAGGCCTTTATTTCTGCAGTTCCCACTGAGTTCTGGGTTGCAGCTTGTTGTGTGGGATTTTGTTTAATTCTCTTCACATCAAACCAAGTACTGGGACACAAACAATGGCACCAGGGGTGGAAGTAAAAGAAGCTTTGCATTCCCCAGTAGATGACCACCTAATTCAGCTGGCTGATAGGTGTAGGGAGCAAATTGACCATCCAAACATTCCACTTTTGCTCTGCTTCATTGTTCCAAGGGTTTATTCCCTGCTTTCTTTATTGCAGAGACACCCAAACCCAACATAAACATGATCTGCCTCAAAACATTTCTGATTTTGGCAGTTCCTGAAAATTCTAAATTTTCTTAACAGTAATATCACAATAGGCAGGTCATTCTGAAATACTCTCCAACAGAGCAGATAAAACAAATCATGCTTGATTTGGCAGAACCAAGCCTGAGCCATGGGACCCATGGGTCTGATCCCCTTTTCTGCATCTGCCGAATCATTTCTTCAAGTCTCATCTCTCCTATCTATTTGAAGAAGCTTTGCACTCTGCATTAGATGCCCCCAGTATTCAGTGGGCCAATATGATCAGTGTATCTGTAGGGTGTAAATTGGCCATGCAGAGTTCTCCTTTGTTGTTCAAGGGGTTTATTCCCGCTTTCTTTCCTGCAGACACACTCAAACCCAACATTGCAACACCTGCCTCAAAACAATTCTCATTTTGACGGTCCCTGAGAATTCAAACCTACACTCAGAGCGTTTCCCCGTCCCCAGGGACAGGCTCCAAGGCTGAGGTCTCACCTGCATGGAATGAAGAAGAGCTGCTGCCCTTGCCAGCGGCTCCGGGGTCTCGCCATCAGGGCTTTGAATGCAGCTTTTGTACACACTCTGCCTCTCTGAGCCCAGCAGCATTCCCAGGCATCAGCAGTGCTGCTGCAGGCCAACATCCTCCAGGCACAGCTGCAGCAAGGAGATTGCAACAAGGCCTGGCTGCAGGAGTCTCCAGCCTGCAGCAGCCCTTCACCTGCGGCGGAATCATCTTGCGCTGCCATGGGGGAGCAAAGAGGGTGAGGGGCTCTTTGCAGATGAGGGTCTCCTCCATGTGCTGCTGCTCGCTGGGCTGATACAGCTGCTGGTGCCCTCCTCCACAGCTGTACCAGGAGCCTGTCTGGAAAAATAACACTACCAGTGCCAGTGCCAGCCACCCATCCCTGCCATGGCCCTGCCCACAGGGTATCCTGCCCACCAAACTGCTCCAGTCAGGTGATGTCAGACACCATCAAAATACATTCAGACAATGCATTTTCCACATTCTGGCAAAACCATGGCCATACAGGCCACATGCTGGAGGCAGACTGCTGTTGGCAGAATGGGGAAGCCCCAGCAGCTGCTCTCCCCAGGCTGGATGGCCATGGCAGCAGAGGCAAGTCTCTCACTCTGCCCACTGCTGTGGGACCAGTGCTTTGGACATGTTCCCACTGAACTCAGGCTGCTGCTACAGCAGCACCATGCCTTCACACATTTGATAACAAAGAGTTGGAATGGCACACAAGACTGCCCCAAGAGCTACAAAAAAAAAAAAAAAAAAAAAAAGAGGAGTGGGGGAGGGGGCAAGTGAGTCAGAATAGTTCCTTCCTTTTTAATACAAGCATACCTGAATTTAAGCAGGGACACTGGGTGAATCATATCGGGGCCTGGTTTGTAAGCCTTGTCTCTAGCAATTCCCACCAGTCTGCAAGCATTTTCAGTAGAAAGGGGTAGATAAGATTTTACAGCACATGCATCTTGATTCCATCTGCCCCGCTCCCTCCCCCATCGAAGATCCTGGGCACGTTTCCTCCTCTGCTCCTTGGTGGCCCCGGGGAGGCTCCAGAGCCCTCCCTGTGTGTGGAACAGTTGCTGCAGCACCGCTGCACCTTCATGCAAGCAGTGTCCAAGGAGCAACTGCGCCAGTTCAGTCTGAAACGGAATCCTTAGTGCACACAAATGACAACTGGTGTTATAAATTATCAAATAGTGAGCCAAAATTATCAAAAATTTAGCAAAGATTTATTAGTTTGTCTGCAAGACCGAAGTTTGGTCTTCAAAACTACCACAGCCAAAGAGACAGCGTCAAGCCCAAGATCAGCGCCGGGTGAACACAGATCTGACATCCCCAGTGTCAGAGTCTCCCCACTTCACGCTCGCGGCTTCGCGCGGCGAGGTTTTATACAGTTTATTCTGCCTGAGGCAAAGATGACCAAATTTTCTTTGTGTCTCTTCACATGCATCGCTGTTGCTTTCCATGTGCAGAGGTGAACAAAAGCCTTGTCCAGGTGTGCCATTGGTGTCAACAGGCTCCGGGGAAGCTCTTGACATCTCGGGAAACCAACGATCATCACCCTGGAAGCTTCTATTCTTAGATTAAGGCGTCAATGGTTATCTTAACATGCGTCCAGGAACTAGTTGAATCTGAATAAGACAGCTGCTCCCGGCCAGGGTAATCAAAAGACGTGGCTTGGATTTCACAATATTTTATACCATACATTAATAGCATGAATTATCCCTACCATATATTACAGCAACAATGCTCCATGCCTACACAGGGACAGGAAGAGGGCAGAACCAGAGACCATCGTGGCCTAGCAGTGAGCTTTGGGTGTGCCTGAAAGCAAATGGAGCAGCAGCAGCAGCAGCAGCAGCAGCTGGAGCAGCAGCAGCAGGGAGGGGCTGAGACTCGGGAGCATGACCGTCCCAGCGGCTGCAGCGCTGTCAGGCAGTGCCTGCACGCTGGGTGCAGTTCCGGCAACTCTGCTCTCCCCACAAGCTAGGAATCGCAGCCCCTGCCTCAGAACCAGTCAGAAACCCAACCAAGTGAGACCAGAGGCAGGGGCCCCTTCCCCTCTCTCTGGGGCATGGCTGCAAAACAGCCGCAGCTGTGTCTTCCTGCGCCTGTGTTTGGGCTGTGCTGGGCCCAGAGCCGGCCAGCTTGTGCTCCGCTGTGCCAAGAGCATTCTGGGCAGGCAGGCAGGCAGAAGTGCTGCTTGCACAGTGGGGAAGGGGCTCACGAGAGCCTCCTGCGGGAACAGGGCTCTGCTCCCTGGCTGGGAACAGCCTGATTTTGCTGCCGTGAGCGCGGGCAGGAGTTCAGGCACTTGAACGTGCAGCAGGCAGCTCTTGTTTCTAGGGGGGCTGGGGCTGCATGCCGCAAGGGACATGAGGAAACAGGCTCAGGAGAAGGAAGATGAGCTCGAGCTGGAGTGCGTGTGCTACAAGGTGCAGAAGTAATTGAGCCTTGCCAGGGTTTCTTAAGTGTGTGTTGGTGTTCCCCAGAAAATGGACACATCTGGGGAAATGCTTTTGGATGAGAGGGGCTTGCTTCCTACGCAAAGTGCTTCCCCAGGAGCCCCCAGTGAGGTAGGTGCAGCTGTCTCCCTTTGGCTCCCTGCGCTCCTTTCCGTCCTTGAGGCCCCTTGCACTTGGCAGAGGGGCGTGGCAAGGGAGAAGGCTGTGAAGAGCAGCTTTGGCATCTGCCTGGGCCTGCAGAGCCCAAGCCAAGCACCAGCGGCAGAGTGTGTTCCCCCCCTTTGAACACAGGACAGAGGGGGATAATCTCTGTCCAGCCAAGAGCGCCAAATGCCTCTCAGAGAGCTGGGAATTCAAAGGCCTTTATGCACACATTCATGCCATCTTCCCTATCTGCTGTGTTTTAACTCTTGGCAAGATGCGTTTGCCTCTTGCTTGCTGGAAGCTGCTCTGCTCCAGGGCCAGCAGCGAGCTGGGCTGTGTGGGCCGGGCACCGTGGAGAGTCCTTCCCCAAGCACTTGGCAGCTCTTGGTGTGTCCAAGAGGGCTGTGTTAGACACTCGGGGCAATGGATTCCTTCCAACCGGGCGCACCATGGGTGGGGAGGGGGTGGCCCCGGGGCAAGTGGCAGCAGTGACCCTTTGTGACACGGTGCAGCAGGTTCCCCGTGAAACCAAAAGGGACAGCGTGTCTGAGCAGTCCTTTGTGACATGCGCTGACATAGGGGCTGGTGGCGACATGGCCATGCCACAGTGCTCGGTGCACATGGCGGGACGGGAGGTGACAGAGCGGTGCTGTGAGGCGACCCCACACAGCCGGCTCGTTGGTTGCTGACCCAGAGCTTTTCCAAGGCGTTCCTCCTGCAGCTGGCCTCACGGCCAGACCTCAGGATTCGGTGACTCAGAGCTTTTCCTAGGCATCTCCCATCCCTGCAGCCGGTGCCCTCATGGCCAGCCTGTGGGAGCTCCATCATTCACCAGGAGTCTCCTGTCATTGTTGCAGGAGGCCTCGAGTGCAGGACTTGCTGTCCTGTAGCCTTCCTGAGGCTCCTCTGTTGCAGGTGCCTGGAAGGAAAAACCGCAGCAGTCGCTGATTCGGGCCTTTGCCGAGGCATCTGTGTCGAAGGTGCCCTTGAGGTCAGACAGCGAGATGGCAGGCAGAGTGCTCAGCCTGTTCAAGGGGCTTCGGGGCAAGAAAAGCAAAGGCCCTGCAGCTGCCCCAGTGCAGCAGCCTGCAGAGCCACAGCAGTTGAAGCCACTGCAGGACGGTGAGTGGTGGAGCTGAGCCGCAGGGCCTGTGCCTGCAACCATCCCATCCCATCCCATCCCATCCCATCCCATCCCTGTAGACGTGCCCACGGACAGGATGGCATAGGGGCTGGGGCTGTCCCTGTTGCCCGATTGATAAAGGACACAAAACTCGGATAAGTTTTGTGCGGCGCTTTATTGAAGGGCCCGGGGGCCTGTGGACTAACGTCCCAAAATCAGAACCTCGAAATTCACACAAGGGTGGTTTCCTTTTATATACATGCAATTATAACAAAGTCTCCAAGAAACAGTGGCCCTTTGCCAAACTACGGACCCTTGTAATACATTCCCTAGTTCACGAGCAAAATCATAAATCTTTTGCTTGTCCTATTGTATGCTATCCCCCAAACCGGTTAGTCTTGTTATTCTCCTACCCTGGCTTAATGTTTATTAAGTTTCTAAGGCCACCTGCCAAGGTTACACATAACTCAACACATAATATCAACGGCTACAAAACTATTTTTTTTAACAAACCAATTCACACAAAATTCATAACTAAACTATAATAAAACATTTTGCTAAATTTCATTTCTTTTCCAACACCCCTCCCCCCAATAGCCATGCTCCGTCCCCTGGACTCCCGGGGCTGTCCCTGCCTGGGGAGCGCAGGGCTGGGCTGTGTTCTCCAGCCTCTCCAGCAGCCCCTCAGCTCTGGCTGCGCTCGCTCTTTGGCAGATGCGGCCAAGGACCAGACTCAAGAGCAGGATCCCACCCATGGCCGCTTCCACCAAGCAGCGCAGGTACCTGCTACCATCCCCCCTGGACCAGGCCTGCTGGCACTGCTTGGCCAGATCCCGCACTTGGAGCAGACCATGGAATGTCCCTCTCTTCCTGCCCGTCCTTCTTCTGCAGACACTGTGGAGGTTCCTGCACCTTCAGCACGAAAAGACCAGTGGCCCTGCACCCGAAGGCACAGCCGAGCACAAATCCAGGCCCAGTGAGCTGTGGGCAGAGCCTTCTGCCAGCACAGCGTCCTCTGACCTGACTGCCAGCTCGGACTGGGAAACATGGCAGTGTAGACTCTGAGGGCATATGTTGCATGAACCTCTCCAGCCACAGCAAGTCAATCCACAAGAGTATTCAGGTACTGAAGGAAGGGTTCAAGAAGCTTCAAGTAGAAAACAAAGACTGGTTCAATAAAATCTTCTAATCCAAGGGACAAAAGGGGATGTCTAGCTAAAACAGGACATTTAATTCTCTTAGTGGTTGTTGCTGTATTTTTAATTATCCCATGTTTGTTTGGATGCTTTTAGAAAGTCTTACAAAATTCTTTCAGTTCTGTCTTTATTGTAAAACAGAAAGAAGGAAGATACCCAACACAGGCTCCTCATGGACTCCTTGGAGGAGAGAACTGGAGGTCCGGAAGGCACAAAAACCTCTCAGAGAGTCAGTGTGGGAAAGAAAAGTACCTTAAAAGTACCTAAAAGTATTCTTAAATACATAAAGTATCTTAAAAACCTTGAGTATCTAAAGCCCCACTGACTGCCAGTACAATGCTCTCAAGGGACTTGCTAAAGCAGAAACTTGGGGCCATGATTGCACAAACCTCTCACAGAGTCTGTATCAAAAGGGAAACACCAAGTACCTTTAAATAAATGAAGTACCTTGAAGCATTAATGAGCCCCTCTGAGTGTTGTTACTGACAAAGCCTCTCAAGGGACTAATTACAGCAGATAATTTGAGGCCATGATTGCACAAACCTCTCAGAGACTCCAAGGCAAAAGACAAACCCAAAGTCCTTCGAAAAACCTGCAGTCCCCGCAGGGAGCATTAAGGAGCCCCCAGAGCCATTCCTGAGCAAGGCTCGCCAGGGACTCCTTCCAGCAGATCCTTGAGGCCACTGGGATGTTGGCTAGTGGGGGATGCTGAGGGCAGGGCAAGGGGCTGACAGTGCCCAGCCTGGCTGGGGCTGTGCCAGGAGGCCCCAGAGCCTCAGAACAAGGTGTCTCCTCACAGCCCTTGGTGGCACAGACCCTGCTGTGCCCTAGGGCACCAAGACTTGGCTTCTCTTTATCCCCACCTGTCATCACTGCTTCCAGTTCTCTGCTCTGCCTGGGGCCTGGGGACACTTTCTCAGTGGTGTTCCTCAGTGGGACCCATTAAAAGTCCAAGAAAGTTTGGAGTTGGATTCTGACTTGGAGTTCTGGAGAGGTTTCTTCAGCTCCCTCTCAGGGACTGATGTTCAAGGCCTGACCAGAAAGCCCCAGAGGCTCATTAAAGTCCTTGTGCTGTGTCTGTGCTGCTGAGTTGAGCTGGGCTCCTGGCACAGAGGCAGCTCCTGGTAACCAAGCAAAGCTTCAAAAGCACATTTCTCTTGATGAGCAGCTCTTCTGCCAGCCCAGCAGGCCTGGGGCACTGCCTGCAGCCACCCCGGGCACAGCACAGAGGCACAGAGAGCTTCAATCAGTCAGGGCCGGGAAGGTGCTGAGAAGTGCCTGGGGCAGAATCACTGCCAGCCCTTGGCACAGGAACCTCTGGCTGCAGGACAATGCAGCTGCAGCTCCTGGAGCCATCTCCTCAAGCTGGAACATCCCAATGCCTACAGACCCTGTGAGTACATTCTCTGATTGTCTCTTGTGCAGAGCAGCCAGGGGTGCCCAGGGCTGTCCTGCAGAGCAGGGTCCTGGAGCCCAGGGTGCTGTGCTGGGGCAGGGACTCTGCTGCCTGCCAGGGACAGCTCTCAGCCAGCCCTGGCAGCTGCTCCCAGCACTGGGGGGCAAGATCTGGGTGGGAGGAGAGAGCTAGAAAGGCTTGGAAGTGTTCTCCTTGTGTGGTGATGATGCTGCATTGTCCAGGACTGCTCTCATCCTGGCATGTACCTGCAGAACATTTTCAAGTAGATTATACAGGGAGCATAGCAAGGCAGGGGCAGCAGGAAAGGGGAAGTCCTGCATTTTTAGTCTATTGTTTTGGGTTACCTGAATGGGAAATTGACCATAGATATTCATTTTAGTTCAGCTTGAGGCAAATAAAAAACAAAATTATCTCTGATCTAAACAAATCAGGCAGTGACAGAAATCAGCACAGGCCCCCTCCCAGGCAGCATCAGTGTCACTTTTCCAACCTCCTCAGGGTTGCTCTGATGTTGCCATCAGACCCTGCAGAGCCAGAGCTGCCCCTGGGCAGTGCCTGAGCTGGGGCCGGTCTGCAGGGCAGAGTTGAGCCCCCAGGGCTGGGCTGGACTCTGGCAGCACTGGCAGGGCCCAGCCCTGGGCACAGGAAGCAGCTGCTGGCAAGGACAGCTCCAGGCAGCAGAGCCCTGGGCAGGCAGTGGGGGGAAAGTGACCCCAAGCTGTGCTGGGATATATAAAGTCCTCTCTAAATGCAACTATTCCATCATTATTTTTCTTACAGATTCCCATGCCAAGATAGTGCAAATGTCCAACAGCAGCTCCATCAGCCACTTCATTCTGCTGGCATTGGCAGACACGCGGCAGCTGCAGCTCCTGCACTTCTGCCTCTTGCTGGGCATCTCCCTGGCTGCCCTCCTGGGCAACGGCCTCATCATCAGCGCCGTAGCCTGCAGCCACCACCTGCACTCGCCCATGTTCTTCTTCCTGCTCAACCTGGCCCTCAGCGACCTGGGCTCCATCTGCACCACTGTCCCCAAAGCCATGCACAATTCCCTCTGGGACACCAGGAACATCTCCTACTCAGGATGTGCTGCCCAAGCCTTTCTGATTTTTTTTTTTCTTGCAACAGAGATTTGCCTCCTGACCATCATGTGCTACGACCGCTATGTGTCCATCTGCAAACCCCTTGTACTGGTTTAGGGCAAATTTGTTAAAGAATCTGCAAAGGAGGGCCCCTCCAGAAAGCGAAACCCACACGGCCCCTCCCCCCAACCGGTTCGGGAAAAAATTCCTCGGAGAGAGGTGGAAAGAACCTGTTTATTTGACTGGCCCCGCACCCCCCAGCACACAAAATGAACAATACCCGATGACACGCTCTGAGAAAGATGGCAAAATCAGAAAGTCTCTTTCGGGGGTGGTTGCTCTGTTCTCAGTCCCTCCGGCGCTGGGCCAGCCGCTGCAGCCGAACCCTTGGTGTTCCCGGGTCCCAGTCCGGAGCAGGTTCGAGATGGTCACAGGAACAGGAGAGGAGAAACAGTCCAGGAAGCAATGTGGACTGTTTAGCTAGAACTAGCTAATAAGCAGAGGCAGAAAGCAGAGCAGAAGCAAGAGCAGAAAAAGAGAGCAAGCCAAAGCAGCAAGCAAAAGCAGCAAGCCCAAAGCTGGAAGTAAAAAAAAACAGCTCTGTCTACTGCTTGTCTCTGTGTCCTGATAAGAGAAACCCAAACAAAACTTCCAGTCTTCAGTGCCGGTCTTAAAGGCACAGAACAGATGAATGGGGATATACAAGCATCATAACGTCACCCCAGGACACCCCTGCACTACGGGACTCTCCTGGGCAGCAGAGCTTGTGCCCACATGGCAGCAGCTGCCTGGGCCAGTGCCTTTCTCAATGCTCTCATGCACACGGCCAATACATTTTCCCTGCCCCTGTGCCATGGCAATGCCCTGGGCCAGATCTTCTGTGAAATCCCACAGATCCTCAAACTCTCCTGCTCAAAATCTTACCTTAGGGAATTTGGGCTGCTTGCTGTTAGTGCCTGTTTATCATTTGGTTGTTTTGTGTTCGTTGTTTTCTCCTACGTGCAGATCTTCAGGGCTGTGCTGAGGATCCCCTCTGAGCAGGGACGGCACAAAGTCTTTTCCACCTGCCTCCCTCACCTGGCCGTGGTCTCTCTGTTCTACAGCACTGGCACATATGCCTACCTGAAGCCCCCCTCCATGTCCTCCCCATCCCTGGATCTGGCCCTGTCAGTTCTGTACTCAGTGGTGCCTCCAGCCCTGAACCCCCTCATCTACAGCCTGAGGAACCAGGAGCTCAAGGCTGCAGTGTGGAGACTGATGACTGGATGCTTCCAGGAACACTAAACTGTTGGCCAGTACTTGCAAATCACTTGTAATAAAAGTAATCTTTGATACTTCTCTTGGTTTCATTTTAGAATTTCATTACCTTTGTTTTACTTTTTTCTTATTGTCCAAAAAGAAATTTCATTGTTTGTTCCATTGGTCATTTTGTTCCTCTCCACTATCCCTGTAACCAAAGACTGTGTCAATGAGGGGCTGGTCTTCTTGGTGCCTTTAAATGAAATGATGATCTCTCCCAACAAAGTTTTCAGCAGAAAAATGCAGAACTTTTCTGTCCTTTTGTTGCCTTCTCTGGAGCTGCAGCAACAATGTCTGTGTGCAGAGCTGGGGGCAGATCAGTGCTGGTCCAGCAGCTGTGCCCAGCAGCAGCAGCACTTGGTGTTGCCAGTGCTGCTGCCGTGGCCCTGCCCTGCTGCCCTGGTGGCCCTGGTGTTGCTGTAGCGCCTGAGTGCTCTCGGGGCCGGGCACAGCCCTGGGGGTGGCAGTGCCAGGGCTGCAGCAGGGACAGGCCATGGGCACTGCTGGGGCAGCGCTGACGCCTCAGGCCAGGCCCTGGGGGCTCCAGGCTCCTTGCCCAGGCTCTCTCAAGAACACGCCCAGGCCAATGCTCAGCACAGAAAACCCCCGTAAGCAGCCCCAGGCTGGCCATGGGCAGGCTGGGGGCAAACAGCATGGCTGGGGCTCTGCAAGGGCCCTGGGGCAGATGGGAAGGAGCAGCAGAGCAGGGGCTGATCCATCCCCAGAGTGCTGGACAGCCCAGGGCAGCGTCCCAGAGCGTCCTCATGGAGCTGGCAATAACATCCCCCCTCTGCAGCCCTGGCCTCTCTCCCAGCTCACACAGGTGCCCCATCCTTGCAGGCACAGACACAGCAGCACTGGTTCAGGAGCCCCTGTTTGCATTGCACAGAGCAGGGGCAACACCCCCATGCTGTTGGTGTGGGGACATGAACCTGAGGGAGCACAAATGCTATCAGCCCCTCAGGCCATCAAAGGCTGGGGGACACCAGGGAAACCACTCAGCTTTGTCCTGGCCTCTGCATTCAGCCAGCAACTTTGTTCCCATCAGCTGGGAGTTTCCTGTCCCACTGCAGATGCTGTTGCTCAGAGCCAGGGCTGCCTGTCAGCCACTCCCAAACTGCCCTGAGCATTTCCTTGCCTTTACCTTTGCTTTCTTTACTTTTCCCTGCTACAAATGTCTTCCTTTTTCTCACCACAGGGGGCTTAGAACTGGACACAACACTCAAGGCACTGTCCAACCAGTGCTGAGCACAGGGGAGGAATCCCTGCCCTGCTCCTACTGGCTACACCATTTCTGATCCAGACCAGGAGCCATTGGCCTTGTTCGCCACCTGGGCACACTGCTGCCTCATGTCCAGCCTGCTGTCTATCAGTCTCTGCAGGTCCCTTTCTGGTTGCTCTCCAGCCACTCTATCCCCAGCCTGTAGTGCTGCAGGGGTTGTTGTGGCCAAAGTGCAGGACCCGACACTTGGACTTGTTAAACCTCACCCTGTTGGATTTGGGCCCCGGATCCGGCCTGTCCAGGGTCCTCTGCAGAGCCCTCCTACCCTCCAGCAGATAAACACTCCCAGGCAACTTGGTGTCACCATGGTTCCATAAGGCCCCAGAGTGTCCCAATGATCTCCATGTTTCCATGAGGCCTCCCAGTGTGGCAATGTCTCTTTGGCTCCATGGGACCCCTTGGTGTCACAAAGTCCTTTGGCTCCTTGGGCCCTGCAGTGTCACAATGGCCCTTGGTCCCCCAAGGCCTTGCAGTGTCACAATGGATCCTTGGTTCTATGAGGTCTGGCAGTGCAGCAATGCTCTACTTGGTTCTACAGTGTCACCATGGCCTCCTGGTCCCAAGGAGCACCACAGTGTCAAACATCTTTCCATCATTCTATGAGTCTCTGAGCAGTACTGGCCCCTTTTTTCCATGGGGGCCTGCAGTGTCACAATGGCCCCATCCTGACACCAGGTCCTTCTCTGTTACAATGCTCTGCACGGTTCCACAAGGCCCTGCAGGGTCACAGTGGCCTCTTGGTTCCATGAGGCCTCAGAGTGCCACAAGGAATTCCTTGGTGCTGCAGTGTCACACTGATCCTGTAGTGTCACCAGGGACCCTTGGTTTCATGGGGCACCAGAGTGTCACAATTGTTCTCTTAGCTCCCATAGACCTTGAAATAGAGCAATGGCCCCTTGATTCCATTGTCCCCAGGCTCAAACAACTACTTCCATGGCTGGTTCCAGAGAATCACAGAATGAGCAAGGTTGGGCATTGAATTCCAGCACACACCTCAGCTCTCTGATGATCCTGGCACCATGCTGGGCCTGTTTCAGGCTGCAGCAGAGCAGATGTTGATGGGACAGGAGCCCTGCAGGGCTGTCAGGGACCTACAGCTTGCAAGGTGCTCTGCTCTCCCTCAGGTGCTCTCAGAGAGATCCAATCCCAGCTGGGCACCTCAGGGCACAAGTGGCACTGCCTGTTCATGGGCACACAACTGATATCTGCCTGGAAAAGGACACAGGTTTTAGTACCTGTTAGTTCCATAATATACAAGCAAATCTTTATTCTCTGGGTCATTTGAGTACTTTTAAGAAATGGCAAAGTTTTCCCACCAGGAACGGGGATTTCTTGGAAGTGTACTGATGGCAGGAGAAGATATACTGATCTTCCCATCACCTTGTGTCACCAATATTCAGCCTAATATTTAATCTCTCTCTTTTCCATCAAGTGTTTCCATCTCTCCTGTTTAAATGGCTCTGTCGAAGGACATCTCTTCAGAGGGATCTCCAGAGGGATCTCTGACTTTCCAACTGCTCACAGATTTTCTCCTCCAGATGTTATCTGGATGTTCAAGGGCCTCTCAGCTGACTGATTTCATGGTTTGAGCTCCAAGGAGTTGTCCAATCTTTCTGATGTTCAAATAAATATTAGTCAACATCCTGAGGGTCTTTAACACAGAATTCCCTATTATTATGTCTTTGTCTAAAACTGTTCCTGTACAGAAATTCCTTGGGGATAGTAGACATGTCAGATGCTGCTGGGACATCCCAGAGAGCTGAGAAAAGAGCTGTGATGGTTATTAAACTGTTCAAATGTCCAACTTGTGTTTGTTGACAAGAAACCTTTCTGTGCCTCTGAGTGTCACCAGGCCCTGAACCCAAAGGACACAAACCTGATGAGTTGTGGTTCCCACTGCAGGGGCTGCACTTGGACCTTGGCTCTGCACAGGAGAGCTCTTCATCCCCTTTCTCTCTTTTCCTCCCTCTGGGCATGGAGGGAGCTCCTGAATTCAGCCTGTGACTCGTGTGTGCAAAGAGCAAATCTGGGCAGAACTGGGGCAGGGAGGGTTAGGGGGCACCTTGGGATCTGTGCTGGGCACAGAAGGTGTTTTCCATTGCTCTGAGACTGTTGGCTATAGAAAGTGGATTTAATATCCAGCAGAGAAATGACTTTTGCATTTGATGGAGCTGTGCCTTCCCTTGGCTTTGTTGGCTGACAAGAAATGAACATCCCTCTGTGTCTTGGGCAGCTCCTTCTCCAAGGAAAGCAGGTGGGAGTTGGAGCCAAGGAGCTGAAAGCTGCAGGTGCAGCCTGGGCTGGAAGGAGCTCAGATTTGCACAAGGCTGCTCTGAGTGCCAGGCCTTGGATGGGGGAAATGGTGGGCTGGGGATAGGGACAGAGCCTGATTGATTGTCAGTGATAAAGGGTCTTGATTTTCATATCTATTCAAATTGCATGAGGAGGTTCTTGGATTCAGTGTCAATTGGAGATTGCACATGTCAAAAAATTAACAGGAAACTAAAATAAAGTTGACCTAAAAAAATATTTTCTGGCTGTCTTTTCAAATTTCATGTATTCACTTTGAATTCACTACTGAGAGCTACTTAACTACAAAATTTTTTGTAACTTTAATCAAAATATTCCCAGAGCTTGGCTTGTTAAGGTGTTCTGAATGTTAATGGGCCCTGGGACACTGAATTCCTGCACTGGAGAGCTGAAGGCTGAACAAGCCTCTGGAGCAGGAAAATTCAGCAGCAGCCTCCAAGGTGCTGAGGATGTCAGCAGCCCCCACTGAGGCCATCCCTGCCCAGAGACCGTGGGGGAATGGGCAGACAAGGAGAGCGTCCCTGGGGCTGGGGCAGCACAACTCAGAGGCACCAGCGGCTCCAGCTGGGAAATGGAGTGTGGAATGTGGCTGGGAAAGCCCTGCCTGGGCTGTGCCAAGCAGGACACACAAGCCCTGACTTCCATCCACTAGAAAACTCTGTCAAGGAGATATTTAAAAGGAATTACTATTGCTTCTGTATTCTGAATTGGACTCCCTGGAGAAACACCAACAGGAGATCCTCAGGAGCTCAAAACAACAAAAGTCTTTACTGGTAACTTTAGAAAATCAGAGAATTTTTGGTAAAAGATTTAATATGACATTCAATCAGCACAGAACACTTCTTAAAGCACTGACTTGGCCCATTCAACTTCACAAACTCTAAGCTATTTGAATTTTACATTACTCAAATTTGCAAAAGGACCGAAATAGAAGAAAAGGACAGAAAGAGAGAGAGGCAAAAAGGATACAGAGGAGCATACACAGAGGTACCAACTTCTGGATTCCAGCAGTGTTTAGATGGAAATTCCAATAGGAGGCAGGGCCAAGATGTGTGCTTGCCTTGTGGTCAGCCTTCAATCCCCCTTGGTCTTCCTGGGCCCTTCCCCCAGCTGGGACTATGGTTCATTTGGTCCCTCAGGAGCTGGGCTGGGCCTGCAGAGGTGGCTGTGGAGCATTGCCTGTGCTGTGCCAGGGACTGGCAGCCACTGCTGGGCTGGCATAGAGGCTCTGGGGGGACTGGGGTTCCAGGGCAGGGCAGGGCTGGGGTTCCAGGGCAGGGGAGGGCTGGACCTGCCCCTTCCTCCCCTATTGGAATAAGATCCCAATATTACCAGGTAGATTGTGCCTGGGCTCGTCTGACCCCTGCTCCTGGGCCAGAGGTGGCAACTGTGGTGTTTCACCTCAGAGACACTTTTGGCTGGCTGAATGGTGCAGCTGAGCGCCGAAACAAGTCCAGGCTTGTAGAAACTCAGTTTGCCTCAGGTGGGAAGGCTTCAGGCTAAGGTGAGGAGGAAAAGGAGCCAGATTCTGCCGGAGGGTTAATATCAAGAGTTTATTCCGTGGTCACAGATGCCTGAATGGTAGGTAACAGCGCCAACAGAATCCCGACCTCATGGCCTGAGTGACGTTTTAAGCTCCGGGGGGGTGGGGGAGGGAAGGGACAGGTGAGCCACCCACCAGGTGGGAGGGGCAGGGTCTCAGGGAACGATGACAACCAGACAGACCAATGACCTCTGGGCACAGGGGCATCTTTTGAACCTGACCAACCACACCATGGCCTTGCTGGAATGTTAAGACTGATTGACAGCCCAGCAGGGGGCAAGGGGGAAGGGGAAGCGGAAGAGAGATATTGCCACACCTGGGAAGGGGCTGGGAAGTTTAAAACCGGAAATTGCAACACACTGCAACACTCCCCACATATGAAATTTCTTGAGCCAAGAAACTCCTCCACTCTGTCACAATAGGGAATACTGGAGGGGAAATCCCAATTCTGGCCATGGGCACCTAGATAAGAAGGACAGTTCTTTTCCTTAGGAATGAAAGCCCCGGTTCTCAGTAAATTTCTGGTTTGATTGTTTGGATTCTTTTTGGTTTTGTTGTTGCTTTGTTTCCTTGTTGTGCCTGAAGTGTCCAGTCAGGAGCAGAGTGACTCTTGCCAAGGAACTTTGTGCTGCTGTCCCTTAATATTAAATCTGGTTTTTGCTGCTCCCTTGCTGGGGATTTTTTCAGCGCTCTCAAGGCCTCGTTGGTAGCAGGGTGAAGGAGCCCTGGCCCAGGCTCTGGCCCTGGGGGACACGGGGACGCTGCTGGGGGGTCCCTGTCCCCCTGTGCCACCCCCAGGACCCCGGCCCCCCGGCCCCGTGTCAGGCTCTGGGGTCGGTCTCGTGGAACATTCTCTGGGGGAGGCTGTGGGGCTGGGGGGACCCGGGGGGACAGGGGGGGACCCCGCTGTGCATGAGCAGGGTTGGACTGCTCTGAGGGGAGCTGTGAGGGGGGCCAGGGCAGAGTGACCTCCCCAGGGACCTCACACTGCCCCTGTGATGTCACACAGATCCCATTGATGCCACACTGCCCCTGTGATGTCACACAGCCCCCGTGATGTCACACAGCCCCTGTGATGTCACACTGCCCCTCAATGTCACACTGCCCCTGTGATGTCCCAGAGCCAACTCTGAGACGCCACCCTACGATGCAATACAGCTGCTCTGTGATGTCACAGAAGTCTCTGTGATGTCAGAAAGTCACTCTATGATTTCACAATCTCTACTGTGATGTCACAGCCTGCTCTATGATGTTACACAGCCACCCAGTGTTGTCACAGTCCACTCCCTGATGTCACAGAGCCACCTTCTATGATGGCAGGATCTGCTCTATGGCCTCACGTCCTACTCTATGATGTCACAGCCACCTCTGTGATGTAACAACCCCCCTCAGTGACGTCACAAAACCCTTTCTGTGATGTCATACTGACACTCTGTAAGGTCACAGCACATACTTTGACCTCACTGCCAGCTCTATGATATCATGGAGCCATGCCATGATCTCACAGCCTGTTCTGTGATGTCCCTCTATGATGCTGTAGCTGCTCAGTGGCCTCACACAACAAACTCTGTGATGTCACAGCCCTATCTGTGACCTCACACAGCCCACTCTGTTCTGTCACACAGCCCCTGGCTCACATCCCAGCTGCTCTGTGCCTCTATGACACAGCCACAGAGGTGCTGCTGTGACACAGCCCCCTCTGGGCCATCCCACAGCCCCTGCCAGTGCTGAGCCCCTGTGAGCTCTGTCTGTGCCCTGCTGGTGTCCCTGAGGGGCCCTGGCAGTGCCCCAGCCCTGCTGGGCTGTGCACAGGAGCTGCTCCTGGCCAGAGCTGTCTCTCTGCAGCGCTGCCCTTGCCAGGAGTTGCCTCTGGGCCAGGAGCCCGGCCCAGCTCAGCAGCACAGACACAGCACAGGGACTTTAATGACCCTCTGGGGCTTTGCTGTTCTTTGCATCAGACTCAGTGACTCAGTGTGTGTTTACAAAACTTCTCAAGAACTCAAAGTTCAATTGAAACACTGAATTTGCTAGAAGATTTAATGGGTCCCACCGAGGGACAGGACTGAGAAAATGTCCCCAGGTTCCAGCCAGAGCAGAACCCTGGAAGCACTGATGACAGGCAGGGACAAGCAAGGCAAAGGTGTCTCTGGTGCTGAGCACACCTGGATGTGTTTGAGGAATGCAAAGGGCCAAGGCCTGAGCCCCAGCCCCTGGCCAGGCAGATCCTGTCCCTCCCTCCTTGCTCAGGGCTCTTCCCAGGATGGGCACTGGCATGTGGGGATGTGCAATGCCAGGGGCAGGAGCATGGGGCGGCCCCTGCCAGGCTGCTGAGCAGGAACAAGGAGGCAATGAGGCCCCAGGCCTGCAAGGGTCACTTGTCCCCTCGTGGCCTCAGGCCCAGGCCCAGCAGCCATGGCCAAAGTGCTGCCCAAGTTGGCTCTGGCAGGGCTGTCTTGCAGCTGCTGCCCATCCCTGTGCCCTGTGCAGCCCAGGCTGTCCCACGGTGTCCCTGCCCTGCGCCTCTGTCCCTGCAGGCTGTCGGCATCCCCCGGCTGCCCCACGTGGCTGGGCCCTTCCTTTGCTGACAGCTCTGCCTCCTGCCTGCCTCTGCCTGCCCACACAGGGCCTTGGGCTGCTCCAGACTCCTGCTGGGGACGTGCTGCACCACAGCCCTGCCCTGCCAGGGAAATTCCTTTCTGCTGCTGCCCAGGCTGGGCCTGCCCAGCTGCCCTTGGTGCCATTATTTCCTTCTCATGCTTATATCCTCTAGGAAGAAAAGCTCCAGCCTCTCTGAAACCACCCATCCATCCCTCCCAGACTATTCCTGTTCTGTCCTCAGTCTCCACACCACTGAGCCCACAGTCCACAGTCTCTACCTGCTGGTTATGTGATGAGGCCTCCAAACCCCATCTTGGGAGATGTTTGGGTCCTCTCCAAGGTTTGTGAAAATGGAAAAACAGTGGTCAAAGGTATTTTCTCCCAAATCTTGCAGTGGCAGAACAAGGGTCAATATGTCTAAAGTGAATGAGGTGGGATTTACATTTGTTAGAAGGAGGAAATATTTTACAGTGATGAGAGTGGAACAAAACTGAAACTGTTTTTCCAGAGAAGTTGATGGGCCATCCCAGGAATTATCCAAGAGCAGGAGCTTTGTGCAACCTGACATAGGGAAACACTTTCCCTCTCCAAGGATGGAATTCCTGTTGTGTGGGTTCTCTAATGTGCTCACAAGGCTTCTGGCCAGAATGTCAGCTGAGGGCAGCAAGGTTGCTGCAGCAATTCAGAGGCATCTCCCTAATAATTTTAATAACCAGATGATAACCACCCACTGAAACTTGAACAGAATTCGTTCACCTTTAAGTAGTTTAAGCAATCACTATAGGGAAAAATGTATAGACCAGTACATTTAGAAAATGTTGCATTTCTTCAGTGCGAAAAAAAAAAAGCACAATCAGTAGAGCATATATTGTTCATCCACTCAGCTGGGCAAACCACTGAACTGCTGCACCAGAGGATGGGCACTATCCCATCCTGTATTTCCCTTTGGCATTCTCTCTCAGAGTGCAGATGAGACAAAACCAAGAAGTTCAACTTGAGTCAATCTTTACCTTCAAAGGAAATTCGGGAACCTTTTGCAGAAGCCAATGCTATGCACGTTGATGAACTCTTTGTAGAGGCCAATGCTCTGCAGGTGTAGGAATTCTCTGCGCAGACCAATGCTCCGCGAACAATTCCCGTGGTGAATCGCGCAGTGCAGCCGCCTGCAGGAGCCCAGGCTGCGCACACCCAGCCAGGGCCGCGTTCTCGCGCAGCTGAGGCCGCGCCGCTGTCACAGACGCCGCCGCCGCGTTCGCGGTTCCCAGGCACCCGCGGCCCCCGGCAGCCGCCGCCCTTTCCCGGATCCTGCCCCTCCCGGCCCCGCACGCCCCCCCCAGGATGCTGCCGGGGTTCGGGGGCTTCGTCTGCCCGGGCTGGGGCTCGGCCTCCCCTGCAGGACAAGGTGAGGGGGGGTCCCCGGGGGTCGCGTGTGAGTCCCCAGTGTGCCCCCCAAGCCGGGGTCACCCCCTTTTCTCTGCCCAGAGCTCCTGAGCCAGCTCCTGCTGCCCCCGGGAGGGGCTTTGGGGAGCATCCCGGGGACTCCCTTGAATGCCCATTCCTGGGCACTGGGACCCCCGGCATCCCCTTCCCCAGCTGCAGGACCCCCTGCACCCTCTTATCCTGCCCCGACACCCCCTGCACCCCCTTTCCCGGGTATCCTCCTCTGGCAGCCCCTGGATCTCCCGTTTCCATGAGCCCGGGGACCCCCGGACCCCATTCCTGGCCAGCCCGGGGCCCCTCATCCCCAGACCTCCCTTTGCCCGGCGACGGGAGACGTCACTGCAGAATCGGGGCGCCATTGGCGGGCAGCAAAGAGCGGCGCCAATGGCGGGGCCGGAGGCGGCTCAGGGGGCGGGGCCGCAGCAGAGCAGCGCGATGGCTCCAGCACTGGGGCTGGGGGCGCTCCTGGGGCCCGGGGGGCGGCGAGAGCTGAGGGGGACCCCCGGCACCGGGACTCTGTGATCGCCCGTTCCGGAGGACAGAGGGGCCCCTGAACCCCCATTCCTTAGCGCCGCCAAACCCCCGCACCCCCATTCCCGGGCATGGGTTCCACCCTGCGCCCTCTTATCCGGCACCAACAACCCCCGCACCCCCTTCCTGGCCATCCCCCCTCTCCCAGCCCCCAGAGCCCCCTTTTCTTTGATCCAGAGACCCCCTGACCCCTATTCCTCCCTTTGGGAATGTGGAGCAGCGGGATGGGGGTTCCCCTCCCCGCCTCACCATGCCGTGCTTCCCAGAGCCGGAATCCAGCGGGAATCTCACCCTGGTGCTCCCTGTGTCTGTCCGCGCTGCCATCGGCGTTGTTCTCCTCATCGGATTCGGCGTCTGGAGGCTCCAATCCGCTTCCCCCCAAACCCTTCCTGGGGGTCACCCTGTTCTTCCCCCCTCCCAAGACTTCTGGGGGTCCCCCATGTCCCATCCAGCCCCCCCCCCAAGCTCCTCCTGGGTCCCCCATAAGCCGCACATGGGGATTCCTGGGAGTTCCCCTGTGTTCCCCCATTCCCAGGACTTTGGGGGACCCCCGACCTGTCCGTGCCCCCCCCCCCCCCAGATTTCTTCCACAGCCCTCCTGTGATGGTGGGGCTGGGGGCTGAGTGCTGGTGCCCCTTGCCTGCAGCAGATCCAGCGCTGAGGGGAGTTCGGGGGTCCCTTTGCATTTGGGGTCCCCTGGGGGTTGGGGTGACCCCCCGGGCCCCCAGGATCCCCCTGAACACGCTGACGCTGCCTGTGCTCAGTGAGGGGGCTCATTCCCAGCACGGGGTCCCAGCTCTGTCACTGGCATTGCCAAGGTACCCCCAAAACCTCCTGGGACCCCCAAACCCCCTGGAACACCCCAAAATCATCCCTGGGCTCTCCAAAAGCTCCCCAACACCACAAAACCCCATACAGATCCCCCCAAACCTTCCCAGGACATCAAAATTCCCACAGGAGGTCCCCCAACATCCCTCCGGATCCCCCTGAGAAGGTTCATACGTGGCACGAGATCCCCATCTCAGTCACTAGCAGGTACCCCAAAACAGCCTTGGGTTCCCCCAGCATCGCCTAATCCCCCCTTTGGACACCCGAAAACCCCTCCTTGGGAACCCCCAAAAATCCACCATGACCCCCCAAGATCCCTGGTATATACAAAACCTCCCCAGGAACCCCTCACAACAGTTTATACCCAGCACTGAGTCCCCATTGCCATCACCCAGGGACTCTCAAACCCTCCCGGGACCCCCAAACCCCCTTCACACCCCCAACATTCCCAGGATCTCCAACTCCCCCTCCCAGGCTCCATTGTCGGAATCAACAGGAGTGGTGTTGCCCTTTTAAGGGGACTTATAATGGGACCCGACCATAGTGGGGGCCCTTAAAGCGGCGATGGTAGAGAGAACCCCAAAAATCCACCCTGGGAGGCAAAACATCCCCTACAGGGGCTTGGAGTGGGGGCCCCATAAAAATGCCAATTAAAGCTGTCATGATCCCCCCTTGAAAAGGGCTTGTGTGGCTGCGGCCCCACAAACACCCTAAAACGGGAAGGGAAAGACACCCTTGCAGTGGTGGGATCCCCCCCAAAAAACCCTCAAAAGAGAAAACCTCCACTTCAAAGGGGCCTGGAGACCCTTAAAGGGCCTCGAGGAGGGACAAGATCCCCTCCTTTGCTGGGGCCTCTCCCAGCCAGGAACTCTCCCGTTTGCTGCCCTCGGGGCAGCCCCTGAGTCTGTCCAAACACGGGAACTTCGCCGTGTTGAGCCCAGATCCAGAGTCCTGACTCCTGCACAGGGCACAGCAAATCCCTCGCTCGCTGCTGTGCATTGTCCCTGCTGAGGCTCAGACACTGGCGGGGCACATTCCCTGCCTGCAGGATTCGTGCCCGACCCAAGCGCTGCACTGATGGCTCCAGCATTGCTTTCCAACAAAACCAGGGCAAGGCAAACTGGGTGTAGCTCATGGTATTTTACAGTGTCTAAAACTCGCTAAGTCACCAATCTGAGTGGTGAGATGCATTTGGAATTCATGGCATGGAGAAGCAGTGCAACATGGAAAAGGGGAGCACAGAAGTAAATAGAGGAAAAAATCTCAGATTGTTCCTTTCCATTTTCATTTCACCTCTGGAAAGCTGTTTCACTTCCCTAGGAATCTTCTCCACAGTCCTGTCTGCCCTTTTCAAGAATCTTTCCTGGAGAACGAGGTGCAGCTTCTGTCACAAGATGTGCCCCCAACACATCTTGTGGCAGCTTCTCTTGGCTTTCCACACTGTGAGCAGCACTTCTGCAGCAAAGCAAGACAAATGTTTGCATTCCTTGACAAGTTGTCCTTTCTTTTCCTTGTAGGCTGGGCAGTTGTGCCATTGCTGAGTTTTTCATTGTGCCTGTTCTAACCCAAGAGAACAGGTGTTGCCTTCTGATACAAGGCAGGCGGCCTGGTTTCAGGAAGCAGCATGGCGGCCCATTTCCCCAGGGCCGCTCGGGCCTAAGAAACAGGCGGACACCAATATGGTGGAGGATCAAAGGCCTTTATTCTCTCTTCTCGTGGGGTTTTATAGTCTAGGGGGCTTCTACGTCAGGTGAGGGTCTGTCCTTACCATCTATGGTTAGTAGGGGATGGAAAGTTACCTGGGCAAGTGGAAAATTACCGGAATCTGGTTCAGGGGGCTACATTCCTATGTTAATTTTCTTATTTAAGGGGACAGGGGCCCTGTCTTCCCGTAACATCACGAGATCTTCCAAACGCCAGGCCCTATCTGCTACATCTCCCCCCCCTTTTTCACAAATGAATGAGGTAGTCATACACTGAAATGAGGTATAAGGTTGTAGTTCGATAAGGAAAAGGGGGTTTGGTACATCTGAGTAAGTTTTTCGCCAGTCAAGGTTAGGACTTGTGGCTGGCAGTGTTCCCTGGTTGGATTCGCCGCCCGATGAACAGGATGTTGGCCCGTTCCAGGCGGGCCTGAACGAATGAGACCAGCTTGTTCAGCAGGCAAGGTCCGAAGGTAACCGCCAGAAGCAGTAATGCCAATGGACCTATTAGGGTAGAAATCAGAGTGGTTAGCCATGGTGATTGATTGAACCAGGACTCGAACCAGCCCTGTTGGGCTTCCCTGTCCTTCTGCCTCTGAGCCAGTCTGTTTCGGAGTTCTGCCATGGAGTCTCTCACGACTCCTGTGTGGTCTGCATAGAAGCAGCACTCCTCTCTCAAGGCGGCACACAGGCCCCCTTGCTGCATGAACAGGAGGTCCAGACCTCGCCTGTTCTGCAAGACCACTTCCGAGAGAGAGGAGACTGACTTCTCCAGGAAGGAGATGGATTTCTCGATCCTTTGCAGGTCCTCGTCGATGGTCATTTGCAGCTGAGACAGTCCTTGGTGCTGTGTCGCTAGGGCTGAGACACCCGTTGCCGTTCCTGCCGCTCCTAAACCGAGCAACATCGCAATAGTTACACCTGTTAGTATTTCTCTTTTGTGGAGCCGGCTGGGTTCCTCAAAAAGGTGGTACACTTCTTCGTCTGAGTGGTACAGGACCCTAGGAACAATCAGAACTTGGACACAAAAGTCGTTAGAGTCATCAAATTTGGCAAGAGACACACAGGGACTCACTCCAGATCGCTGGCAAACCCACATCCCAGGTGCGGATGGGACTACCCACTTATTGTTTTTCCTGTTAGGCTTGACAACTTTGGTGCAGACGTTGCCTCTCCGCCTAGCTAGTGTTGCATTGCCAAAGCATCTGCCCTGGCCTGTGACCTGGCTCAGGGTGATTCCTTTGCGAGGGATTTCCCATCTGCACTGGTAAGGGGCATCGGCTGTGGAGTAACTGAAGGGAGTGTTTAAAGCAATTCCTTCATAAAAGGGAGGTTTGACATTGTAGCAAAGCCAGCAGGATTCGGTTAGGTTAGGGTTGGATTCATTTAGGGATATAAAGGTAACTTCTAACATACAAAGGATTGGGTCTGAGTCCGATCCGGCTGTGCGGTCTGTCTGGAAGACTTCCGCATGGCCGGTTGGGACTTTGTTTTTTAGGGTAGGTTGCGTTTTTCCTTTCGGCACGCTTTTAATCACTTTGTTTGGTCCGACCGCTCGGCCATTGCACCGTAAGCGGGGATGCAAAATTGACTGCTCTCTGTGAGGGCACAGGGCACGAGGGTCTCCTGCCCCCCTGGGGGTCGCTGTGGCTGGGCCGCTGCATCGGGGTGTCTTCCCGCAGCTCCTACAGGTCCCTCTCGGGCGTGCTCGGAGCAAGGATGCTGCCGGGGAAAGCTGTGCCGGCTGGGGACAGCTCGCTGAGTTGCTGCTTTTCCCCAGAAGCCTGGGCTAACGCGGTCGTCCCGCCACCCCTGTTTAAATAGAATCCGCCCTGCCCCATCAAAAAGCATGCGGCTTATTTGCGTAATATCAAAAGTGAACAGATCATTATTGTTAGAAAGGTCGTCCACAAACGTGGGTACTACAGCTGAATTGACTCCTCTTTCTGAAATCGCTTTGACTTCTCCTGGGTTAACTGGGGTATATGCCCCCCGTTGGTTTCCCTGCGCTCCGGCAACTCCCACCAGGAAAGCGTTCAAGGAGGCTGCCGGTGCTCGGTCCCTACAAGCTGTTTTTGTTTTTCCCCAATCGGTGAGTTTGTGTTGCGACCTTTTCCCGATATTGTTTAAAGCTTTATTCGGTTTCGCTCGAAACCGTATTAATTCTGCTCTCTTGGTTTCCGAGTCCCAGCCGGGCTTGGTCAGCTCTCCCGAGCTGTCTGAGCAGCTGTTACTTGACTCTGAGGCGGAAGCTGAATGCCGGCACATTTCCGGTGCTCCGTGCCGTTTTGTGCGGCTCCGACCTCGCTCCTCCCTTTGGGGGTGGTGCCGTTCACTCCCCCTGGGCTCCCCCCGCCTGCTGCTGGAGGAGGTCCTTGCCCTATAAGGACCTAATTTGAATAGAGCGCTTTGATTGGTATTACGCCGTACCGCGGGGGCCGCCCCTTCTCCCCGCTCTCCCGCACATGCGTTCTGGGGCCCGCTGACTGCATTTCCGCCCCCCGTCTCCTTACTTCCGCCCTCACCATGTGCTTCGGCGCTATTTTCAAACCAATATGGCGGCGGGGAGTCCCTGCCGCTCCCGGCGCCGCTCCCGGCAGGGTCGGCCGCGTTCCGCGCCTCCTCCGCCAACTCCCGCCAGAACGCCCGTGCGTGTCCTTCCCCCCCCGATGGCGAGCCCGCTCTCTGGAGGGTTTCCGCTGGCCGCGTCCCCCCCGCGAGACCGCCCGGGTCAAGAATCTCCGCAGTCTGTGTCGCCGCACCTACCCCGGGCTGTGGGGGGGCTAGCAAGCAGGTTTGTGCGGCTTTCCAGGCTTCCTGCTCTTGTCGAGCTTTCTGTAAAGCCTGGAGAACTTTGCCCCAGGATTTTAGGGCTTTCCCTGAGCCAGAACACATAGTGTCTTCGGCCAGGACCTTTGTGCAATCATCCCAAACCTCCGGATGGAGGATATCCGTGGGGCTTTCTATAGCCCCAAGCTTAACCAATCTCGGCAATGCGAGAGATAAATCCTTAATTTTACATTCTAATCCAAACTGTGCATGCATATCTGATACGACCTTTGCATAGGATTCCATGTTCCCTGCTGGTCCCGGGACGTCTCCCTCGCTGTGGTCGGGCCCGCCGCCACAGCCGCTGCTTCCCGTCCAGGCGAATCCCGTTCCCCGGGCGCTGATCGGCTTCCCGGGTTTTCGGCACCAGAATGTTGCCTTCTGATACAAGGCAGGCGGCCTGGTTTCAGGAAGCAGCCCGGCGGCCCATTTCCCCAGGGCCACTCGGGCCTAAGAAACACGCGGACACCAATATGGTGGAGGATCAAAGGCCTTTATTCTCTTTTCTCGTGGGGTTTTATAGTCTAGGGGGCTTCTACGTCAGGTGAGGGTCTGTCCTTACCATCTATGGTTAGTAGGGGATGGAAAGTTACCTGGGCAAGTGGAAAATTACCGGAATCCGGTTCAGGGGGCTACATTCCTATGTTAATTTTCTTATTTAAGGGGACAGGGGCCCTGTCTTCCTGTAACATCACGAGATCTTCCGAACGCCAGGCTCTATCTGCTACAAACAGGAGGTTTTGTTGGGGACTTGCTGGGGAATGCAAGCCTGACCGAATGCAGAGAGAATCTCCAGGAGACTCTGGGAGCTCCCTGGGCTGGGCTCGGGTTCCCGCTGGGGCTCTGCAGAGGGCTGGGCTCCAAGTGGGATCAGCAGCAGTGCAAAATACCTCTGGGCATCTCCATTTTCTGCTGCTCCAAGGAAGCAATGAAGGCAGTCAAGTTCTGTTTTTTCGTTCTCCTGGTGGATTTTTTCATTTGATTTGCCACTCCAGAGGCAATTTCCATGATGGTCTGCTATCAGCTCCTGAGGCTTTGTCAGTCTCTTGGACCTTTTGTGACTGAGGAAAACCCATTCTATGATCAAGAGAGAGTCCCTCTGGTCCCGGTCCTTTTTTGGTGTGTCCTTTGCCTTAGGTGTTTGTTTTTCCTCCCACTGGAAAATAATTCCATGGAGGTGTGGCAACTTACCTAGGATGATAAATTTGAATGGCAGGTCAGGCTGGCATCGGTGGGCCTGTCTTGTGGACATTGCAATCTGAACCTTTTCTAGAGCTTTCCGTGCCTCTTGGATAATAGACCTAGGAGCACCTTGGTCTTCTCCCCCTTTCAATAAATTGAAAAGAGGGGCAAGGTCTTTGTTAGTCAGACCAAGCCATGGTCTTACCCAATTCAAAGACCCACACAACTTGTGGACATCCGCAAGGGTTTTGATCCTTGGATTGATTTCTAGTTTTTGAGGAACAGTGGTCCTATTTCCAATTTCTAAGCCCAAATACTTCCAAGGTGGCATCTTTTGAATTTTCTTTTCCTGGAGCTCGAACCCTGCAACAATCAATGCATCGATCGTTAGGTCAAGCACATGTGTTAGTAAATCATCATTGGGGGCACACACAAGGATATCATCCATATAATGATAGATGATGGCCTTCTCTGCGGCTGCACGCACTGGGGAAAGCAGGGAAGAGACATACCACTGGCAGATAGCTGGAGATCCCTTCAGGCCTGTCATGGTTTGAGCCTGGCACAGAGCCAGTGCCCCCATGAAAATGCCTCACCCTGGTGTCTGCTGTGAGATGTGACCAGGAATAAGCAAAACAGGCTCCAACTTAAACATAAAGAACACTTTATTACCTAAAACTACAGGAAAAAATAGGGAAAGACTATAAGGAAAAGGAAAAAAATTGAAAACCTTACAAAAACCACTTTTCCTCCTCCCCACTCCCTGACTTTCCCAATCCAATACATTCTCTCAAAAAACACCAACTGCCCAGCCCGGCACGACACTTTAGTATACTCAAACTGCAGTTCATGAAGAGGAAAGGAGTCCTTCTCGTTCCATAGGCTTCTCGTGGAGACACACTGAGAACCTCGTGTGCTTCCCTGTCACTTCGGCACCGCCCGGGGAAAAAAAGTCCTTTTGCCGCTTGTGACATGTTCCTTCCATGCCCAGTGCTCTCACCACCGAGACATGGCCAGAGCTGCTTTTAGGGTGGTCTTTCAAGGATGCCTTGTCTCACTCCAAAAAGGCACAGTCTCTGCTTTTGGGACAACTGTCCCCCCCATATTTTTCCAACCCCCTGGGGCCGGGGGTCCTCACAAATGAACCCTCCTGGTTTTGAGGCACTGCCTCCCCTAAATGCAGTCTGTGTCACAGGAACAACTGAGTCCATGGCTACAAGAAAAAGTCCAGCCAAAAGGCCACTCCAAATCATCTCTCCCCATCCAATCATCTCCACAATCTCCGGGCCAAGTCATCTCATCTCTCATCTCCCTTCTTATTCAGCTTCGAGGAGGATTAGCATTTTTGTAAGGCCCCAATCATGCAAGAAAGGGTTAAAAGTTTTCAGTCTCTGCTGTCGGTCCCGGAGCGACTCCCACGCACGCTGCCCACACGCTGCCGCTCCGGCCGGGCAGTCTCCCTCCTTCTCCTCCTGGCTGGCTGCTCTCCTGGGGGGAGGGGGGGCTGGCTGCCCGATGTCTCGATGTCTCTTGGGGCTCCCCCACCCTTCCATCCTTGAAAGCCCCCTCAACCCCCACCTCTGTCCAGGCCCCAGGCCTACCGCATGGCTGGCCCCTCCCCCGCCCAGCAGCAGCGGGCCGGGCGGGGGAGAGATCTGAACTCCTCGCCCGACGATGTGCAAAAGAGGAAGTGCCAGGGCAGTGCCTTGCTTTTAACCCCTGTGTATTCTCGGAGGTGTGTCCAAACCCCACTGGCTACACCAGGTGTCAGTATGAAACCCAAAACCTTCATTGGTTTGACCACAGCTTCCCAGAATTCCCACTCCTTCCTGGTCAAACCATGACAAGGCCCTGAGGAAGAACGGTCCAATGGTACCTTTTCATAGGAGCTTCTGAATTGATAGAAGGGACAGAGAATGCCAAACGCGGTGCATCATCAGGGTGCAATGGGATTTGGAAAAAACAATCTTTAATATCAATAACAGCTAATTTCCAATCTTGGGGAAGCATTGTTGGGGATGGCATACCAGGTTGGGGAGAACCCATATCTTCAATTA
Organism: Zonotrichia leucophrys gambelii; assembly: GCF_028769735.1. NCBI lineage: Eukaryota > Metazoa > Chordata > Aves > Passeriformes > Passerellidae > Zonotrichia > Zonotrichia leucophrys. Next base: position 9,035 of record NW_026992494.1, on the reverse strand, counting down.
CATTATTAATCTGTCGGAGGTCACAGAGGAGTCGCCACCTCTTTTTGTCAGCTTTTTGGATGACAAACACTGGAGAGTTCCATGGGGACATGGTCTCCACAATGTGGCCCTTTCTTAGTTGCTCTTGTACTAGTTCCTCAAGCACCTTTATTTTTTGTTTACTGAGTGGCCACTGTTTCACATCAACTGGTTCGTCTGTTTTCCACTTAAGTTTTTGGGTGGGGCGCTGTTGCTCAATGACTGCTGCACATAGATGCTGTGGAGAGTCTGGAATATCAATTGTGACACCCCACTGGGCCATTAAATCTCTCCCTAACAAAGGTTCTGAATAATCTAACACAAATGGACGGATATTTGCCAACTGTCCGTTTGGACCCTCGAATTGAATAATGCTTTTGGATTGTTTTGCCAATTGCAGACCTCCTACACCTCGAAGGTGACTAGCAACATTTTGTAACGGCCAATGTGCTGGCCAGTCTTGTACTGGAATCACTGTGCAGTCTGCACCTGTGTCTACAAGCATCTCAATGCGTTTAGACTCCCCACCCCCACTGACATTGCACGACAATTTGGGTTTATCTGTCCCAATAACTTGGACCCGGGCGATTGTGGGCCCTTGTTTATCGACATTTTCAGGTAAAGATGGCACAGGGATAGCTTGAGCAACAATTTGTCCCTTGGGAAGAAACAGGGTTGGGTGGAAACAGTGCAGGCTGAGAACAAATTGCTTGGGATCTGATGTTGTCATTCCTGGAGCAATTTCGATCTCTTGTGGTGTGTTTTTGGCCCCAGTGATGATGTACTTACAACGAATTTGGTTCCAAGTACCCTTCTGTTCAAGATTTACAGAGACAAAATGCCAGTCAGTGTCCTTCAGGTGGAGTGACTCTGTCAGCTGCAACCTGTAAGGCTCATTGACAGAAGATGCGGTTAATACAGAATCACTTAAATCATAACAAAGGTTATTTTGTTTCACTTTCAACAGTGGACTAGCAGACTTGGTCTTTGAAGCACCTGCTTCACTTACACAAATGTTAATATTATCGCGCGCTTGATTTGTTTTGCTACCCTTATTCTCTTGGCCTGCTCTTTTTATGTCTGCACGCCTGGCAGGCTGGCGCTTTACTTTCAGTTTTTTTGTTGTTGACCCCCAGGGAGGGCTTGTAGTTCTCCTCCCCTGCTATTTTTAAATTCATCAAATTCCTTTTTCAGGGGGCACTGGTTACTCCAGTGCCCTAGGTTGTTACAAAGCAGGCATGGTTCAGTGGGCTCAACCATTGCTGGTCTCCGCTGCTGCCCAGGGTACGGCTGTGCTGAGGGAAAGGATGAAGGGCTGGCAACAGCGACACGCTGGGGTGGTCTTGGCAGCAGCCTTGGTCTGGTGTCTTCAGCTACACTCATCAGAGGCACTTTCCTGTTACAGACTAGAAGCATATCTTTTAATGTAGGGGAAGGTTCCATAGGAAGGCTCAGGATTGCTGCTCGACACTGTTCATTGGCATTTGTAAATGCTATTTCTTCTAAAATTGCTTCCCTAGCATTTTCCTTTTTAACCTGTATTTCAATGGCTCTAGTTAGCCTTTCTACAAATTTCAAAAAAGGCTCTGATGGTAGTTGTTTGATTTAACTATAGGGCTCAAAAGGCCCCTCAGGTTGGAGGGAAAAGAATGCTTTTTCAGCTGCTTCTTTTACTTTCTCAAGTGTTTCTGAAGGAATTGCAGCAGCTTGGACTGAGGGAGAAGACCACTGGCCCTCACCACAGAGGTGCTCAATAGTGATAGGGTTACCACTGTTGTCTTTCGCTGTGTTCGGATCAGCCTGTAAGCTTGGGAGAGCATCTTTTAGCAGTTGTTTCAATGCTGATTCCCATAATTTGAATTCCGTGGATGTCATGAGACATGAAAAAAGTTGTTTTAAATCATGTGGAACTACAACAGTCCTACTCAGTTCAGAATTTAAAAGGCCACGGAAATATGGACTGTGTGGACCATATTCTTTATGAGATTTACAGATCTCTTTAATCAAGTGTCATCCAAAGGAGCTCCAATTAGCAGTTGGGGCTGCTCCAGCTTGAGCTGCAGGCTGAAACGTAACAGGAGCTAGTGACAACATGGCACTGTGCATTGGGTCTGCTGTCCCCTGCTCTGTATCCCTTGAATCAGAAGCATTGGGATCACAGCTACAGGTTTGGGGACAGGCAGTGGGTGTGTCCCCACCGTGGGAACCCGGGGAGGGGGCGGGTAAAGGGAGCCGGCAAGGGGCGGGGTCAAGGGGCTGGCAGGGGGCGGGGATACCGTGGGAACAGGGGGCGGGGTCACCTGGTGACATCACGTCAGCAGACGCCCCCTGGGAGGAGTAGAGGGGCGGAGCTGAGGGTACTGCAGGAAAGGCGGGGGGAGGGGGGAAGGTGTCACAAGGAACAGGAGGAGAGGGGGATGGGGCAGGAATTTTGGGATGCTTAAGAGGATTTTGGGAAGAAGAAGACAAGGTTTGGGAAGATGCCATGTGGCATCCACCATCTTGTGCACCCCGTAGGGACTGGGGGCCATTTTGGACATCACTGTTCTCCGGAAAGCCAACACATGCTCTGGGTTTTAGAGGAGGGGATACAGGGGATTGGGAAAGCCAAGCAGCCTGGCCAGGGCTTTGTGAACAAAATAACTCAGGTATTCTTGCACACTCTGGGAGCCGACTTCCCAATGAGTTTGCACTCTTTAAAATACCAAGTTTTGGGGAAAGAGGTTTAGGGGTTTTAGAGCAAGGAGAAACAGGGAGAGCAGAGGTACATGGCTTTACATTTGGCTTTTTCTCCATTTCCTTTTGTTTGAGCAATGCTGTTCGAATTTGTAAACTCCAGAACACAAATTTAGCTGAGGGTGATTTCCCAGATTGTCCTAAGGTTATCAATTCATTCCCAACTTTATCCCAGAATTGAATATTGTGGATTTCTTCAGGGGAAATGTTTGGGAACTGCAGAAAAAGCCATCTTATAAACTTTTTCAATTTTCCTTTAGAGAATTTCACATTACTTCAGGGGAAATGTTTGGGAACTGCAGAAAAAGCCATCTTATAAACTGTTTCAATTTTCCTTTAGAGAATTTCACATTACTCTTGACTAAAATGCTAACAATATTATAATACACTCCCCTTTGTACAATGCTAAGTTTGGAACCCATGTTAGATGTAAAAAGCAAAGTACTTAATCCCGACTGACCAAAAACAAAGCTAAAATCAGCTACCAATTTCTAAAAAAAACCACAGATAGAAAGCGATAACGAGCAGAAAAAAGCTTCACAATGCAGCTGTATATACTGCTTTTAAAATTCCCGGGCAGCAGCAGCAGGGCACGCCCTGCCGAGCCGAGGCAGAAACAAAGCCTCCCCTGCGGTGGAATGCAGCCCCCCCGCGGAGCAGAAACAGCAGCCACTCCACGTGGCAAGCCGAAACCGGGCTCCCCCCCCCCCCCGCCGCCGCATGTGCAAAGAGCACTCCCGACCCCGCAGGTCCCCCGGCCACGTGGAAAGAGAGCCCCCCCCCCTCCCCCGCAAAGAGAAAGAGAAAGAGAAAGAGAAAGAGAAAGAGAAAGAGAAAGAGAAAGAGAAAGAGAAAGAGAAAGAGAAAGAGAAAGAGAAAGAGAATCTCCTAACACGTGTCTGAGCACGCTACTGAGCCGGAGCCGCTCCGGCGCGAATTTTAAAAGACAGTGAAACACGCGCAGAAAATAAAGCTAGAACGCTATGAATTCTTGTCTGTGGGGCTGCGCAGCCAAAAATGCAAAGGCAAAAAAGGAACAGAACTCATGGCAGAGTCTGTTTTTGAGCTTCTGCTCTACCGAAAGCAGAGATACTCACGTGAAATGGAAGCTGTAGGTGGCTGGGTCTAGGCAGGCAGGTCTCCACCAGAAAAGGACCTCTCTCTGGGTGTAAGAGAAGCTACCCTTTTCTTCCTCTGGAAAATCTGTTCACCACAATGAAGCTGGGCTTTCCAGAAGGCGCCGAACAGTCCACGAAACTTCTTCTGGGAGTATTCCCAAAGTCTCTAGCTGGGAGTCTTGAAGCCAGGCTCCTTTCAGCTGGATGCACGGCTGGCAGAAACTTCTCTGAGAAACTGCGAGTCCGTTCTCGGGCTGCAAAGTCACTTTTCCCACCCACAGGGACACCAATATATTGGAATATGAATCCCAATATAACCAGTTAGATGGTGCCTGGGCCAGTTCTGACCTTCGCTGCTGGGCCAAAGGCAGCACTGCAGTGTTTTACCCCAGAGATACCTTGGCTGCTGGAGAGTGCAGCGGGGCAAGTCCAGGCTGTCAGGACTCCGTTTACCTCAGGAGAGAGAGCTTCTGGCGATGGTGGAGAGAAAGGGAGTGGATTCTGCTAGAAGGTTGCCAGATGTTTATTCCATGGGTACAGAGATGTCTGCACCGGGCCACTGCTGCTAACAGAATGCAGGCCGCATGGTCTCATTAACATTTTAAGCTCAGGACAGGGGAAGGGGAGGGGACAGGTGAGCCACCAACCAGGTGAAGGGGCAGGGTCTCAAGGGACTAGGGACACCTATCACACGACGCCTTGCTGGTATGTTAGCCTGATTGACAGGGCAGACTCAGCGAGGGGCGAGGGGGAAGGGAGAAGGTAAAACAGGATATTGCAACACACCACAACAATGGTCTCTGTAGGTTGATTCTATTTCAACAGCACCAGAAGCAGAGTGGTGTTTGAGTGCTGCAAATGTCATCTGTGAGGCTTTTATTCCCCTCGACTTAATACTCAAGGACTTGTGAGCATTTCAGTCTCTGCTAATCATGATGCCTTCTGACAAAAACACTGAGTTCACCATCACAAAAGCACAGTGGGCAGCAGTGATTGAAAGAGGGAAGTGCAGTTGTACTGATAAAATTCAAGTGGCAAGCACAAGAGGGCCAAGAGCAGGCGTGATCTCCGATTTCCAAGGCAGAGGCAGCAGCAGCCTCCTGCTGTCACCTCAGGGTGAGTCAAAGAGCGCTGAAAACAGTGCTGGAACCCGATCCTTTCTTCCTCTGAGGGCTGGCTCAGGCCAGCACAGGCGGGCCCTGAGCAGTCAGGGCTGTGTGTGGGTGCTGGCTGCTCTGCTCTCGAATTAAGCTGGAAAAAGCCCTTGGAAGCCAAGGCAGGGGCAGGGGGGAAGGGGCCGGCGCGTCTGCTGCTCCTGGCCGGGAGCCCTGGCTGGGCAGGGCCGGCGCCCCCTGCGCTGCCATTGCTGCTGTGAAGAGGCAGAATCTGTGGAAGTTCAGCAAATGTCTGGTAAGGACAGCCTGCGAGCCCCAGCCTCAGCCCGGAGAAGCCCCCTGAGGGCGGTGCTCAGTGTGCAGGCCTGGCAGCTGTGCCCCTGCCCGGTGCTGCACGCAGAGGCCGCACGGGCTCTTCTCCAGGCTCCCGTGGGCCCGAGCCGGGTGCCCATGGAGCCCCGGCCTGGCAGGGCTGCGGGGCGGCACCGCGGCTCCCCGGGCAGCAGCCGGCCCTCGGCCTCACCCCTCGGGAGCCCTTGGCCAGCGGCTGCTGGCCGCGCCTCAGGGCTGTGCGGGTAGGGCAGGCCGGGGCTGGGCGCAGGCAGCGCCCGGCCCAGGGGCTGAGTCCGCCCCAACCCTTCCCTCCTGCCGCTCTCTGCAGCTGGCAGAGGACAGGAGCCGAGCGGCTGAGCACCTGCGCCGGGCCCTGCCATACCTGCAGAGCCCACAGGAGTCCCTGCGAGCAGCGGCCATCAGGTTCATGGGTGAGCCACGAGCCCGGGCCGCCCTTCGCCTCCCCGGCCCGCCGCAGCTTGGCCCCAGCCCCGCCTGCTGCCCCGGCAGCGCCAGACGGGCCCTGGGGCGCCATGGAGCCCCGCCTGGCCTGGACGTTCCTGCTGCCGCCCTCTGGCAGCCGTGCCCTGGGGCGGCAGCGTGCGGCAAGGGCCGGGCTGAGCCCTGCCGGGCCAGCAGCCCGTGTGGCCACAGCGCTGGCAGCGCCTCTGGCAGGGAGCTGTGCCGCTGGGGCCGTGACAGGCTCTGTGTTCACAGGCATGGCCGGGCGGCGCCTGAGGGGGAAGAAGGAAGAGCTGCAGCTCATCTGCACTGGTGAGTGAGTGAGGGCAGCGGGCTGACCGCGGGGGCTGCCGGGGGAGTTGCAAGCCCTGCTCTGGTAGCAGAGGTCTCTGCTCCTTGTGCGGACATGGGGCGGCGTGGGCAGAGCACACAGAGATTTCAGGGCCACCTTGGGGATTTGTGGCCAGCAGCTTCGGGCCGGTGCCCTTGGTCCCTGCTCCCTCCTGGCCATGTCTAGAGCCGGCTGGGATGGCCCTGGCAGGGGGCTCTCCTGGGCTCCCCGCAGATCCGGGATCTGACCATGGCTCTGTCCCTCTCTTGCAGCCCTGGAACCACTGACAGAGGACATCAGCAGTGCCGTGTCGGACGTGGCACTAGAAACACTGTATGTCCTCCAGGCACTGCAGAGTGAGCCATATTCCCTCTTCCAGAGGCTGCAAGATCAGCTCCGCAGGGCATGGAGGACACGACCTCGTCTGTTGGGGCTCGGCTGGCTGCGCTGCTGCAGCTCTGCAGAGAGCTGATGCCAGAGGCTCTGTCTGCTGGGACCACCGGAGCCAGATGGAATTTTCCAGTTCTTTAAGATTGTTCTTTTCTTCTTTTTTTTTTTTTTCTTTGGTATATGAATAATAGAGTGTATTATCATACACAGACTCCCAGGAGCTTTCTTTTGCTACCCAGGGTCTTCAGGTCATAGGGGAAGAGGGGGAGAAGGGTACCTTGGCTCAGCAAGCTGCCCAGGCGTGCAGTGGGCAAGGGAAAAGGGCCAGAAGCCCCTTGTCCTGTGGTGGTTCTGCTGAAGCCTTTGTGCTGGTGACAGAGCGGGTGGGCAGGGGCCGGGGCTGCTGGGATCCCTGTGAGAGCGGTGCTGGAGATGGCCCCAAGCCCTGTGCCAGGAAGGAACCACCCTCTGTATCCTCCTGCCTGTGTGCTGCTGGCTGGATTGCTGAGGGCTCCCAGGTGCCTCTGGATGGGGCTGCTCTGGAGCTGCTGTGGGGCTGCGGCGCTGCTGCCGGGCAGCTTGGCCGGGCTGGGCAGCCCCTGAGGGGCTGGGGCGCTGGCAAGCCCTGGGCAATGGGCTGGCAGAGGCCACAAGCAGCCCCCGGCAGCCGCCCTGTTCCTGCCAGAGTGGACTTACAAGAGGGATCCCGGGCACTCTGGAACTGACAGCATCAGTGTTGTTGGAAACCCAAATGCAGGGAAATCTCAGACCTTTGGTCTTGTCAGCAAAGCTTAGAATTAAACACAGGATTTGATCGGAGACATTGGAAAGGGCTTCCAAACTTAGGTGCTAGAAGCGAGAATGTGGATTTCTAGTTTATTATAGCAGAGATACAGGGAGGAAGGTTGAAACGGAGGAAAGATTAGAGTTTTAGGGCTGAAGATCTAGAAAAAATAAAAGTAGTTACAATGGTAAACAAGAAGCTTAGGATGCAGTGCTGTAGGTTTGTGTGTCATAATGTTGCCCGAATGATAAAGGACACAAAACTCGGATAAGTTTTGTGCGGCGCTTTATTGAAGGGCCCGGGGGCCTGCGGACTAGCGTCCCCAAAAACAGAACCCCAAAATTCACACATGGGTGTTTTCCTTTTATACACAAGCAATTCATAACAAAGTCTCCAAGAAACAGTGGCCCTTCGCAAAGTCTCCAAGAAACAATGGACCTTTGCCAAACTACGGACCCTTGTAATACATTCCCTAGTTCACGAGCAAAATCATAAATCTTCTACCTGTCCTATTGTATGCTATCCCCAAACCGGTTAGTCTTCTTACTCTCCTACCCTGGCTTAATGTTTATTAGGTTTCTAAAGCTACTTGCCAGGGTTACACAAAACTCAATCACATAATATCAACGGCTACAAAATTATTTTTACAAACCAATTCACACAAAACTCACAACTAAACTATAATAAAACATTTTGCCAAATTTCATTTCTTTTCCAACAATAACATGATTGGCTGAGGAAGCTTACACTGTAGCATGAGCCCCTAAGACGAAATATTGAAGGATTGGCTGCAAAACATAAATATCCTTGTTGGCAGTGTCTTCTTGGCCAAGCAACCCTTCAAAGCTCTCATAACTACAAGTCTTGCGGCCTTGTGAGCCATGCGGTGGAGATGTGAGCCAAACTCACACTTCCTGTCTATGTAGAAGAGAAGAAAAAGCAATGGCATCATCTAAAACACTCAGAGGTCTGCTCTCTAGCTCGTTCCAAACTCCCTCAAATCCCCCAAAGTGGGATTTAACTACAAAGAGATGACAAGGACTCTTAGTGCTGGCTCTTTGACTCCAGAGCAGCTGCTTTAGAATCTTTCCCATAACCCTGTATAGTCATGTGCCAAAAATGTATCATTTGAAGAAACTTTTCCAACTGACTTGCATGGAGGTTTGTCTGAAGGGTATTTGAGGAGAAAGGCTCCCAGCAGAGCTCTGGGCTTCGGCCTAGCTGTGTCCCCTGCTGATTGTGAAGTGTGCCATCAGCTGCAGGGCTTTCTGGGCTAAAAATATCATCAAGTCACTTGGACTTGCTCTTTTTGGCCTCTAAGAGCTGGACCAAATGTCGGGGCACATTTGGAGACCTGATCTATGGGTGGATGGACCACCTAGGATTTTCCCAATTGCTGGGAATGGTTCTCCATGTCCCTGGTGTAAAACGGGGCTCCCCAGCAACTGCGCACCTGCAAGATGATAAACAATTGTCTTGGTTTGAAGAGAGAGGTGTCGGCTAATGAAGGCAGAAGGCTTCTCTGAAATGGAAAATGTAAATCCCCTCTCTTCAAATGATTCTCATTTAGAAATGCAAATGCTCTCTGCGAAAGCTATGGGGATAGGACTGAGCCCACAGTGCCGGGCAGCGTTTGCTGATGGTCTGAGCCCTTCCCTAAAGATCCTGTCGGGCTGTCTCAGACACCTGGGGCCAGGGATTCCTTCCAGCCTGGGCCACTTTGGCTGGGCTGGGGGCGGCCCCAGGGC